>NC_063050.1:37426660-37726660 GCF_018812025.1 Megalobrama amblycephala
TTTAATATGGCATTACAGGGACTTCTTAAAAAAATAAGAATTGTCAATTTTGATTTCATGGTGACTTTAACTTTTTTTTTTTTTTAATTTAATGGTGCAAATTCCTAAGTCTTGTCTGTGAAATCGGGGGTCAAACAAACAAACAAACAAACAAACCAGGTCAGACTAAAGTGTTTACACAACATAAAAATATTGCTATAGTTTGACTGAAATCTCACTTTTAAGGTACATATAAACGCATTTAATGTTTCTGGAACTGAATGCCCACGGAGCAAAAATGGCAGTGTTGTTGATCCAGAAACATCCTACTTCACAGCCATTGTGTGTTCAAACACACGAAACCATGACACATGTTATAAAATGCATAGAAATATACAAACATATTAGACACACATGCTATTTTTATAACGGCATCCGTTCCACATCCATACTTGAGCAAATTCCAATAGTTCTATTTATTTCCATAAGTGTGACATCAACAGGAACTACATCTTCACACATGCATACACACACAAAGAGAGAATAAACAAGAAACAACAGGGGAATAGAGGAAAAAGAATGTGAGAGAATAAAAACTGGGAGTCTTGCCTCCTTGTGAAAGAATAAAACAAACTCCAACCACCTCTGACAGCTTTCCACAACGATTACACAACAAACAAAAAAGATACAAGACTTGTCTCTCTATTTCAACCTAATCCACTCATGCAATACTTTCACACACACAGCACATCTCCCTAAGAAAGATGCGATGTATGAAGGCCTGCCTCCGACTGTTAGCCTGACCAAAGCAGAGATTGTGGAGAACAGCAGTTCTGTGGGAGATACAGCAGGGAAGGGCAACCGCTGCGCTGCTGTAGTAACTCTCAATCTGTTGAATGCACTTAAATCATTTCACGCATATACTACATTTGCATAGGAAAGAGAATGCACTGTGATACTGTTACAAAACACACACACACACACACACACACACAAATGCTAACTCATGAACACAAATTCATTACAATAATATGTATCAGTAGATTTACACTTACAAAGCATTCACAGTACCTGTACATTTTATCATGATGGGTTTCCTGGGAATTAAACCCACAACTTTGGCATCACTGGTGCTAGTTGAGTTACATGAACATTTACAATTATGCATTTAGCAGACACTTTATCAACTCTGACTTAAACAAACCTTGCTCATTGTACTGTGATTCATGTGCATAAGAACCTCAACAGCAAAAATTGAGAAAACTTTTCTGCAAACGAGTTCTTTCAAAATGTTATTTCAGAGAATCAGTTCAAAACACTAATTACAAAATGGGTAGTTCTGGTCCTGGATGCTAATTGGTCAATACAGTCATGCTAAAATGCACAACATTTAGGCTATTCACCAACTATTAATGTTAGCACTGGTAACGTTTACAAGCATTTTTGGTAACACTTTACAATAAGGTTTAATTTGTTAAAGGGTTCCTTATGATCATAATCTGCAAAGTTATGACGCTCAAAGTTCTATACAAAGGGAGATATTTTCTTTTACAGAAATAGCTTTTTAAGGACTACAACAAATGGCTGGTAGGGACTACAATGAGCTTTTTCCCGGGTTGGTGACATCACAACCCCCAAAATTTACATAAGCCCTGCCTCCCAGCAACATGCAAAAAAGGGGGTGAGGCCATGTTGGGCTGCTTTAGAGAAGAGGAAGAGTTGTGGTAGTAGAGTGTTGTTATCATGCCGTCATTTTACGCCGGACTGCTTCACAAACAAGGGTCAATTCAATGCTGGATTTGCACAAAAGATTAACATGATGGCACATGCTAGTAGATGAGTTGAATCGACTCCACAGCAACTACATAAATGTATCCACTAACCTTTCAGAAATGTCCAGATGCATTCTTCTGTAACTTTTTCCTGAGTCTCTCCATCAGTGTCTGACTCCGGTTTGAACAATGTAAGCCTGAACACTGTTACTGACGATCATCGTTTTGGCTCCGTGAGATTCTCCAGCTTTGTTATTATTAAACAACTGAAGCGTAATCTGTTAAAGCTCCGCCCTCTTCTGGAAAGGCCGGGAGCAGCAGCTCATTTACATTTAAAGGGACACACACAAAAACTGACCCCTGGTTTCACAGACAAGGCTTAAAGGATTAGTCCACTTTTAAATACACTTTTCCTGATAAATTTACTCACCCCCATGTCATCCAAGATGTTCATGTCTTTCTTTCATCAGTCGAAAAGAAATGAAGGTTTTTGAGGAAAACATTCCAGGATTATTCTCCTTACAGTGGATTTCAATGGCTACCAATAGGTTGAAGGTCAAAATTACAGTTTCAGTGCAGCGTAGAACATTCAGCGTAAGCGTTATGAAGAATGCGGAAGCGGAAAGTACGTTCAATGCGATATTTTGTTTATAAAGCATAAACAGTTGTATTTTTTTCGACAATGACCGATCGATTCACTAGATAAGACCCTTATTCCTCATCTGGTATCGTTTAAAGCCCTTGAAGCTGCACTGAAACTGTCATTTTGACCTTCAATCTGTTCGGTAGCCATTGAAATCCACTGTAAGGAAAAAAATCCTTGAATGTTTTCCTCAAAAACCTTCATTTCTTTTTGACTGACGAAAGAAAGACATGAACATCTTGGATGACATGGGGGTGAGTAAATTTATCAGGAAAAGTGTATTTAAAAGTGGACTAATCCTTTAAGCTAGTCCCAGACTAAAATGCATGTTTGAGCTGTTTTAACTGAAAGTAACTTGCACTGACATATCTTAAATATGTTAGAACCTTTGTTTCGTCTCAAGATTCATACCAGTAATGTTTTGTTCTAGTGTACATTTATAAAAACGATTTAATTGAACTAAGGCTTAATCCTGGTTTAGGCTAAGCCCTGTCTGTGAAACCAGGCCTGAGTGTTTTTGCTCACACCCAAATAGTGGCAAATTTGAAAAATTAAATGATCTGTGGGGTATTTTGAGCTGAAACTTCACAGACACATTCTGGGGACACCAGAGACTTATATTACATCTTGTAAAAAGGGGATTATAGCTCCTCTTTAACATTAGTTAACTATAGTTAACACAAACATTTTTATTTACTAACATTTAGGTTAATAAATGCTGTAAAGAATATATTGTTTGTTGTAAGTAAATGTTATTTAATGCATTAACTAATGTTAACAAATGAAACCTTATTGTAAAGTGTTACCATATTTTCTTCTAGCTGAAGGATGACATTCAGTAAATGTAATAAAAGAATGCTACAATATGTCTTTAATATTTTAATATTGTTATATAATAATTTAATCTTGACATTGGTCTTCTCTGCATAGCTGCATGACGTATGCATTCATGAGACTCCAGCACCTTGTGTGCTTTTTCCATATCGCCCAAAAAAACACACAAGTTGTGATGAGAAGACCAGCAGCCAAGGTCAAGAATTTCATTAAATAATACATTCAATTTTGGTTTGTTTTTCACTAAACCCTATCGTAACACTCATTGAATGTGTTCACCACATTTGAATAAGGAACATGAGCACAAACATTTTCACAAAAAACTCTTTTTGACAAATTCTTTCTATGCACACTGCAGTGCTCACAAAATGACGTCACACTCTGCGTGAATGTTTTAAAAAACATGATTCAACATATAAATAACACTTTTTAATAGCCCGATTAAAGTGTTTATTACAAATAAATTACCAAATGCTAAAAATGAATAAAGTGAACACAAATCTGTGTTGGATTTACAATCCTGTGAAAACAGTGGGTGCTGCAACACTTGCCTGGCAAGTCCAGAACGATATATCTTCTACAAGATATATCAGTCTGGTCAGTCCGCCCTCCGTCGCGCCTCGAGTCAACTCCAAACCGTACCGTGCAATCAGATTAGTTTATTTCAGTGACGCAAACAGCGTCACTCTAGTGCGGCGAAAGTCCCTTCAATATCAACAAAGATTGCGCATGCGAGACCCGAGAGTTTGTTCTATTCAGCCGTGAATTCGGTTTTAAATGACCAAAAACACATTAATTATTTACTTTTCGCTGTTGACTCTCTTGTCGCTTTGCTAACGTCATATCCGCCCTTCTCTGATTGGTTTACTCCGCTTCCTGGTTGCTCGGATTTGCTCCGCCCTAGGAATCGAACTGATTCAATGGCCGACCAGACTCATCCGCTGGTACAGTGGTGAGGCTGGATTTTCCAGGCAACTGCAAAACCCCCAGCACCCCTACTTCATGCCCCCTGCTTTTGCGTCTTTTTTAAAAAGCTTGATGATGATCGCTATTCACTGCCATTACACATTTTTTAAATTCCTTTTGTGTTGCATAAAAAAACCTTCGGCATACTATATTCACGAGTTCACGTATCCATATAATTAAATGGAGTAAAGTTATGCGTATTTGGCATGCTGTCCAGGGAGAGGGCTCCGAGTCAGTCTGCTGAATTTATACCTTTTGACATTGGTTGAGTTGATTAACTGAATGCTCCTCACCTGTGCTAATTAGGTTAATTATCTGAACTTGCTCCTCCCGAATTTTGTTAATAAAACATCATTTAGAACAACACCAGGGTGAGTAAATGATGAATGAATTCATTTTAGGGTGAACTATCCCTTTAATAAATGTATAGATACAGTTAATAAATACATAAATAAATAGATGCATAATAGAATATTTTCATGGAAATACATGACAAATGGTAGACCAGACTAAACCATGTCTTTGTGCACCCAGTTTTGTTTAGAGGGTTATTAGCATTTTGGAGCAGAAAATGACCCTCCATAAACTGTTGCAGCTAAGTAGAAAGTCCACATTTGACCTCACTGAAATGACTGGAATAGCTAATCCCATTAATTAGAAGAGGGTATCCACATCCTTTTGGCCATATAGTGTATTTTCACCCAGCTTCAATACACAAACATTCAAAGAGAACAAAAGCTGCAGCTGTAACAGACAGGCCAATTTGAGTTCTATCGACTTGTCGCAGTGTAAGTGATTCAGCCTGAATGAATCGAGGCAAGTGTCTGTTATTGTATGCATTGTACACATTTTCACAAAGTTAGCACTAACACACATTTACAGATGAATACTTTCAAGTCAATCTTATAATGACAATATCATTTAGACTCCACTAATCAACAAAACACAGCCCTCTGTGTGCTTTTACTGTAGCCTGAAGTAGATTTTTTTAAGTAAATTAATTTTCCCACATGTCAAATGAAGTTTTGCCTTAAGCCAACGCAAACGCATGAGTTATTGCCTCGTGCTTGCCAAACAAAAAAAACAACACAACATGCTAGAAGCCATTTTGTGAGTGAGATCTCTACAGGCCAATCAGAGATGACTGTATCAGTGAAGACTCATGGGTAATGACTGCTGGGGTACTTCCACTTACCCTGTCATTTATTCAGCCTCCCTTTATTTCCCGTCCCTCTGACCTCACACCAAAACCTCTGCAGGGTCTGTGATGCTGGAGAGAGAGAGCGAAAGGGTGAGAGAGACTGAGAGAGAGAACGAGGGTGTAAATAAACGAGTGGAGCACCTCATATTGCTCATTAGTGGTTAGCCAGAAGTAAGTTGCTGTGTCAGGTTAGGACAGGACTGTCTCATTAGGGATACAGAAACACAGCCAGGCCAATGACTGAGAGAGAGCGAGAGAGAAAGAGAGCAAGGACAAACAATTTAAACCTCCCAGAGGGTGCGTGTGAGAGAGAGAGAGAAAGAGAGAAAGAGGTAACAAGGACAAAGAATTTAAACCTCCCAAAGGGAGGGAGCAAGACAAAGAGAGCGAGAGAGAGAGAGAGAGAGAGAGACAGACAGAGAGAGAGAGAGAGAGAGAGAGAGAGAGACCCCTCACCTTTGTAATTATTATGCCAATAAACAAGTTTTCATTTAGGGGAGACACAAGTGTGTTATGTTTTCATTGCTGCATATTTGCTTGGGTTATTATTTGTGTATTGCATCATACCATCATACAATCTGTTTTGCTTTCTGTGTGCTTTTGTAATAAATACTTTAAAATTATGTGTATATATGTTTATTGTGGTCCAGACCACTGGAGGAAGTAAAAGAAGGAAAACAAAAATATATTATATTATATTATATTATATTATTTTATTATATTGTTATAACGTAGAATCCTATATGTATGTTTTATGCATTTTAGAGATTTATGCAAAATTAAAGAGGAGAAGAAAAAAACCCATATTGTAAATGTGGTCTCAGACTGAATGCCTCTGTACATCCAGGTGGTGACAGTCCCATTACGTGTTACAATATATAGGCACCCAAAGTGACGGCGGGCCTCTGATCCGATTTATGGAACTTAATTTGCCGCCTGAGGTCAACCTTGTTAGGGCGACTGATTTGACCGTCGCACCAGAAGGCTGAGTCCTCCTGATAGGCCAGATGCTCTCTCCCCCCTCATAATGTCCCTGTAAACCAAACCTTTAGCCCTTTATCTTCACCTCAAAACATTTACACTGACCCATGCCCCTCAGAACAGGATATCAGGGTCATGATTCTAAAACAACTTCAAAACACAGATACGCACCCAAAACAAACACCCACACAGGAATGTTCCGAGGTTAAACACAGGTTAAGCTTTATCGCATCTGTGGTGTCCTGTCGATTATTACAGACAATAAAATTCTGTGTGCAAAAACAAAGCATTTACAGTAATACATTTAGAGTAAAAGTCTATTGGTAAGGCAGAATCAAGGATTTAGCAGAAATATGTACAAATCTTATTTGTTATTTTGTACAAAATTCTGTTATTTGAGCAGCTTATATAAAGCAGTACAAATACAGTTTTAGGCTAATTAACTTAATATTTGTATTCTGGCAAGTTACATGGTTTATTTGTTCATGAAACAAGTTGAAAAACATGAATATAATTTTCCTTATACAAGGTTAGTAAACAATTTTATCACACTAGTCTCATTTTTGGCTGAAGATAAAAAATGTTGCGTATTTTAATATTCATTCTCCTGCTGTAATACCTTGTGTAAAATTCTTATTAACTTTTTAAACATTTAAAGAAAGATTGAGCATATTAAAAATATGCAGTAAAATATTCAGGCCACTATTCTAGCAGCTTGACAAAAAAGTGGAAAAATCCAAGCAATAACTACTTTCACACAATCAATTATTACTCATTACCAGATGGGATAACAAGCTTTAACAAACACACTTAAGCCCGAGAATGACACAAAACAATATTACAACAAATGTTTAAAGCCTTTGTTAGAGGGTATAAAAACTTGTTCTGAAAAATGTAAATCAAAGATAAATGAATACATCTAAATTAAAATAAAGTGATACAAAACAGTGTGCAAAACATTTAACAAAACACATTCTAGATACATTATTTCACATTCACATCATTTAAAACAACTTAAATGTGTACTTCTAATAAAAGTACACATTGCCTATACAGTAGAAAGGTGATTTTTATCATTATTGTTATAATAAACAATAAGGCTGTATTCTCTTTTGCCAAATAGGTAGGAAAACTTCAACATCCATAATGTACTGGGCATGTTTGCCGTCCAAAGCCACTCCTACTGTGGATATGCTTTCTAGTGTCAAATACCGCCTTGCTTTAGTAGGAAATACTTCTTAGCAAACTTTTAGTCATAGTGGTGTCGACTTGTATTGTTCTTGAGTACAAGAATTCAAAGAGAAAATGTTTAGCGGGAGTGAGTTACTTTCAGTTTCTAGTGAAGGATCCAGCGTGTTAAAGGCTGCAAAGAATCGTAGACAAGGCCGCAACAGTAAGTCTGAAAAAACTCTGTGTTTGTAGTCGACATTACAAACTAGGTGACCACAGGCCTGGACTTCATGTAGGTGTTTGTTTTAGTTTATGCAGCAGTCGTCCATGAGGGGCTGTCGCTTTACTTTCATTGTGTTCTTTATGTTTATTTTATTATTAAAGTTATGTTCAGTGTTCGCCAGTTTCCTCCTCCTCCTTCCATGAGCTTTAACATTATTACAATGGTGCTGAAACCCGGGAGGTAGGAGAAATGCACTGTCCAAAAGCCCTCGCCGTTTTGGGGAATTTGTGGTGCCATCGAGCATGGATAGAGCAGAGTCTGCCGCCATGGATGCTCAATGCGGTGGGCTGGAGTGACTTGCTGGGGGGACGGACGAGCTTGCTGCCCCTTGCCTGAGTTCAGGAAGGACGGCTTCCGTCCATAAGGGGACAGAGTCGCCGCCGCCATTCACCGGAGGCTACAGTCCACCATGATGAGGAGAGCGAGGGAAGGGCGGACTTACTGCTGGGCGCCTAATGTTAGAGCCATCGCTGTCCACCAGGGGGTGGAGGAGTCAAAGGTCCAGGACTGAGCAGCAGAGCAGTTTGAGAACCAGACCAATATTTTTTTTTGAATGTTAAATATAACTTTAATAATAAAATAAACAAAAAGAACAAATCGGAAATAAAGTGGCAGCCCCTCACAGATGACTGCCGCATAAACTAAAACAAAACACCAAAATAAAGTCTAGGCCTGGTTCTCTCTCGTCCTTCACTGTCGTCACTCCCCCTTTTATCATTCTGGAGCTCCCCTGTGGGACTTGAGACCGGTGTGGTGCACGTGGCGCTCATTAACACTCGCGCCGCTGGCCTCGTTCCGTTCCCACAGCTCTCGGGCCCACCCTGCTTCTCGTCACAGCAACCCTCTGTCAATCCAACTGTCCGTGGGTGGTGATACAAAAATATGGAATTATCTGTAGATTTCACGACAGCCCTGGGGCTGTTAAAAGTCTTTTGCTGACAAATAAATGTAAATTTCTTGGTCTGGGTAACACGGAGAACGAGCAAACATTGTTCATTTACATATACTACAAACATTGTAACAATACAAAGAGACCCCTGATATGATTGTAAAGCCCTTTGAGTGTACAGTAGTACATATGAAAGCACTATATAAATGCCTCATTCATTTATTCATTCATTCATTCATACAAAACGGGATGGAAATCAGTGAAGTTACATTTTAATGTTAAAGGTGCCCTAGATTCAAAAATTGAATTTACCTCGGCATAGTTAAATAACAAGAGTTCAGTACATGGAAAAGACATACAGTGAGTCTCAAACTCCATTGTTTCCTCCTTCTTATATAAATCTCATTTGTTTAAAAGTCCTCCGAAGAACAGGCGAATCTCAACATAACACCGACTTTTTTTTATGTTGTTTAAGGCAAGCGCGAGCTCTTGGGGCGTGGAGCATGAGAATTAAAGGGCCACACACCCTGAATCGGCTAATTTCTAATTATGCCCCAAAATAGGCAGTTAAAAAAATTAATTAAAAAAAAAAACTATGGGGTATTTTGAGCTGAAACTTCACAGACACATTCAGGGGACACATTAGACTTATATTACATCTTTTAAAAAAAAAGTTCTAGGGCACCTTTAATGTTAACAGATCTACAGATGGAAGGTCTAAATATCAGCTATAGAACTGGATGTAACTTTTGGCAAACCTCGCTCATTTTCAGTCTAAAAGTAATTAGCATCCACAGGTGGCTAAATGCTAATTATTTTAGTGGACATCTGCACATCATGTGTGTGAATTTATATAAAATTCAGAAGGGAAAAATCTAAAAATCTGGAGCACTAATTGATTTTCACACACCATTATGATTCAAGGACTCTTATGTTCAGCATTAATTAACTAATAATTTAGCTGACAGAATTTACCACAAAGCACGTATAAATGTATTAAAAGGCTGCTGTATTAAACAAATCTAAAAAGTGTCATAAATTTTTAAGTAAAATTTGAGAGAACCGGATTACATTGCAGTCTGACTACAGATTCATTTAGAGGGTCATCAGAGTCTTGGTTGGATGATTAGGTGATTAATTAATTAATTAATTAATTAATTAATTAATTAATGATCTTCATACAAGCAGCCTCATTAGTTATTGCTTATTAAAAATCCTCTTCGATCTAGGAGGTGAAAGATGGATTCTTCTCTCTACACAGCTCACAACGGAAGAGTGAAACTCTGAGTACATGTAGGTCCTGATCTGCTGGTCTCACCCTCCCTCTAGGTGAAAGCAAACAAAATGTCTCATGCCAGCTCTATTAATCTCTGGGATGACTTCCATTTAGCAGGGTTAAGGCAAACTGGCTGCTGCATGAGCACTGGCCTTGCTCGTGCAGTCTGTTCTGTAATAGCTCTCAGATTGATAGATATTATTTAGCATATGATGTGTAGGTGGCCTATTTGCTAGGGCTTCGGGTCAATACTAGAAGCCACATATAAGGAAAGAACATGGGCAATTATGGCACCACCGAAAGCTGGTAGGAACTGCTGGAGGCAGCCGGTGTTGCTTCTCTTAAATTAATAATGTGAAATTGGTTGTCAGGTAACTTAATAACAGCCCCGAATGCTTTATAGAAACAACTGTGAGCCAAAGTCGAAAAACTTGGCAGAAGGTCAAAGACGTTTACGATTATGGAGTTGCATTAGGAAGAATAATTAGTACAATTTAGTTTAAACCGGGGGACGGAAATATATTAAGATTACAAAAGGCAAAGGAAAGGGGCCTTCATATCTCAACAGCCTTGCTAAAAAAGGGCCTGTAAGAGTTATAGAATAAAACAAGCCAATGAACTTTGTGTCATAAATATATCACAATGCAACATAAAGCGAACATTGTTAAATAGATAAATCTCACATACAAATGGGTCTGGTCTGTAATCTGCATTCTAATTAAAGATACCATACTTTTTTTTTTTCCCTCTGTAAGTCATATACATGTACACATTTAAAGGGATAGTTCACCGAAAAATTCTGTCATTAATTACTCACCCTTATGTTATTCCAAACCCTTGAAGATATTTTTGATGGAATCTGAGAGTTTTCTGTCCTTCCATTGACAGCTACGCAACTACCACTTGGGTGCTTCAAAACATTCATAAAGAAAACTAATCCACATGAACTGAGTGGCTTTATATGATGATCAGATTTATTTCAGGCTTTTATTCACAATATAAACATTGATCAGCGAAAATAAAACGAAGTCCACAAAACCTGCTTATGTACGAGAACAAACCTCAGGTTCTAGCAGAAGCTCAAACGTGTTGCGTAACACACGAGAAACTTCATTGGTTCTTGCACGTCAAACAAACATACTTGAGCTTCAGTTTACCAAAACTGATGTGTGAGTTGATAAAGGTTTATATGTGAAAAAAGCCTAAATTCAGCCTGTTCATCATATACTGTAAAACGATCGAGTCTAAAGTGCTCAAATCATATGGATTAGTTTTACGATATCTTTATGAGCTTTTTGAAGCGTCAAAGTTTCAGTTGCATAGCTGTCTATGGAGGGACAGAAAGCTCTCAGATTTCATCAAAAAGATCTTAATTTTTTACAAAAGTCTTACGGGTTTGCATGGACATGAGGGTGAGTAATTAATGACATTTTTTTTTAAAGAAATGGATACTTTTATTCTGCATTAAATTGATCAAAAGTATCAGTAAAAATTTTACATTGTTACAAAAAATATTTGTATATATTTCGACAGTGTCTGGGTCCAAAGTTGCCCTGATGCACCAAACTGACGGCCAAGCAGTACGTCTGTTCTGCGCCTGCGTAAGAAAAAATGCCTTTCCCTACCAGCAGGTGGCAGTAGCTGAACAGCCAATCAGAATGATCAGATGACCCGACTAAACGATAAGCTCCGACACTGATTCAACATTTCGAATCAGCCGGAAAAAGCAGAAGAGGATCAACTTCAGCCAACGGTGTGGAACACACTGAGAAACTTATTCGGCCAACGAACAAAAACGAACAAAAACGGCGACCGCTGGCTTGGTGTGTTCCAGGCTAAAAAAAAAAATTGTGACACTGTAGACTAGAGCAATGGTTGCTGATAATTCAGCTTTGTTATCACAGGAATAAATGACATTTTACAATATATTAAAATAGAAAACAGTCATTTGAAATTGTAATGATATTTCATAATATTGTATACAATACTGTATTTTACTGTAATGTTTTGTTTGATCAAATAAAAGTAGCTTTGGTGTACAAAAAAATCTTACAGACATCGCGCTTTGCAATGGTACTGTGTATATTTATAAATGTGTACATTATATCTAATTTTATTATCATTTATATATAAAATTTATGTGCAGTCACAAGTTCCTGCACCAACTTTTTTTTTTTAATGTATCATATCTGGACAGTGTTGTCTGAGCGCACTGTATGTACTGATGGGTCTGTCCTGCCTCCGTGCTGTAGAGATTACTCATCATCCTACTCAGTGAGGTCAGCATGGCTGATCCTGATGCTGTAAAGCCTGTTGTCCTGAGATGGACCTTTGAGGCAGACCACAGCAGAGGTAAGCCGTCTGTTTATACCATATGCACCATGAAGGTTGCTGGGTTACCAAAAAGAAAACCCAGAACACGTACGGCACGCTGCAGGCCAGTAGCGGATAATGGACAAGAACATTGTGTAATGGGCCATGTGATTTACAGTTCAATTTGCGGGCACAGACAACTTTTGCGGATTGAAGACTTCTGAGAGAATCTTAGACAAAAGCATTAAGCCACTCAAACAACATACATATTCAGATGTCTGGTTATCTGTAGGCTTTTTTGCACAGCAAAGTTAATGTTTCAAAAACTGACATGACAAAAAGAGTTCCAACGTCAGGAGAACAGGAACAGGGCAGGTACGCTGAGCATGATGATAATGATAATGATTAGATATAATGGCAGATAACAGCGGAACAGAAAGTGGATAATGCACCGATCTGTCGTGTGCACACATGGGAAACTGAGATAAAAGCCTTTCCATTTAGACATCCTAAATTCTGTGCTTCAAAGCCACAAAAAGACCATGTTCATCTCAACTACAAGTTCTAATGAACCGCAATTGATAGAGATAACTGCTGGCAGCACAACAGAAAAAAAAGAAAAAAAAATCTTAATCAGTATGTTTGTCTTGTTTTATAGAACAGTGTTATTTTAGGATTATTAAGATACTATTTTGAGACGCTATTTTGCCTTGCCTTAATTATTTTTATTTTTAACCCTTAAATGCATACGTCGGGTCTTTAGTGACCCGGGACGTCATTCACTACCCTCCTCCTCATTCATTTTTTAAAGTTAGACATCAACCTTCTTGGTATTCCTCAATCAATTCATTATAAAGAATATAACAAGAAAAAAATCATAAAATTATAAAAGAATGCCTATTTTTGTATTCATTTTTTGTAAAAATTGTATAGGGTCGCAAACGACCCGAGGTGTGTATGAGTGTATGTATATTTTTTCTGCATAACAATAATTTAATCTTAGATGACAGAATAAGTGCAATTCACCTTTATTCCACAAGGTGGCAATGTCTGATACACAATGCTGAAGTGACGACTCATTCAGACAGAAAACGAAATAATAATAAAAACATGAAATGGCTCAGCGATTTACTGCAGAGCAAGTACTGAACGCAATCAAATATGACTGTAACTGTTACTGGATAGATCTGGTGAAGCTGTTAGCGATCGAAATATTGATTTTGAAGATGTTGAAAATTATATAGTTCTGAGAATATGTTTGAGATCGCGAATGGGCTCATATTCGTGACCTCAAACATAAAACTAGCCCATTATTTGCTGAATTTACTGTGAAATGAGCTCTGACGAGTACAGTGGTGATGGCATAAAACATCTGCTCAAACTGAGCCCTTTCAAGCTCCAAAAGGTAACAAATTACGATTTATTTTATTCTTCTGTAATTGTTACTCTAATGTCAGAGGAGTTTTATATTATCGCGACAGGTAGAGATCCTTCCATGTTAGATATTGATCCGGGTCGATAAAGACCCGAATATGTAAGAATGACTGGCGAAACAGTCATGCATTTAAGAGTTAAACATGTCTATAATTTTTATTTCAGTTTTAGTTTATTTTAGTAGGCCTACTCCAGTCTCTCGTGACGCTTTTGTTTGCTCCCTGGTGTGCGCGTTCATGTGTTTTGGAGGAGGCGTGGGATCTTATGCTTTCCAAGCTAGCTCGCTATTGCTAGCCTCTCCGAAAATTGCCTACTTTACCTTTAATTCTGCTAAATCTAATATTTGGAATGTTTTAGATAGACAGAACACACACACTCATGTTCCCTGACCTGTATCACCAAAGCACATCACCAGCTGCTACTACACTTTGCCAAACCACATTTACAGAGAGCAAACAGCACAGAATGAGTGGGGAGCCGTTCACTCACAACATGTGCTTGTGTTCAGAAAATGGAGTGCAACAGAATGTTACAGCACACAGGAGTCTAGAGATATGTTTTTTAAACGATAAATCAAACAGCCAATGTCTATTTAATGATTTACTTCCCTACCACAATATAAAGACTTTTCTCAGCAAATACTGAACATTATTTACAATTATTTGAAAAGTGGCATACCATGCAATTAATTATGTGTTGTTCTCTTTTAGTCTTTTCAGTTCACTAATATTAAATATCTTAATTTCAGTTTTCAATGTTTTGACAGTTATGCCATTGAAGCCTAACAAATTGTAAACACTACAACTTTTCAGAAGATTTCAGAAAGAAACCACAACTAAACTTTTACTCCAGTACACTTATGCTGACCAATGAGAATTTCACTGGGTCCAGTTGTGCTTTCAGAAAGCTTATTATCTGTATTCTGGCTTTTCCCACCCATTAAAATGAACATTGTGCATTGCTTTCTGTCAAACGCTCTGTTGGAGATTCCTTAATGTGTAGGCGCTCACTGTATTATTTTTTATGTTATATATATACTTTTGTATATTACTTCAATCCATATCACTTAGATGACAATTTTGAGACATTTAACTCCATTTCGCGGTGAAAAAGGTAGTCGGCGGAGTTACATTTTCCCCCATGTTTCAAAGTACACAAACACACACGACGGCTTGAGCATGACTTCACAACACTGAATATCAATAGCTCTAAACTGAAGGGCTCTTTATGAGAACACTGACAACACACACTCATAAGCCCCAAACGCACAGGCAGAAAGGCCTTGTCCATGTCACACGGTAATGATAGTTTTTGAACAAATTAAAACATTTACTCCTGTAAAGCTCTTCCTTTCTGTTTCTATGCAACTCAACTCCCGGGCCCTCTGGAAAGAAACCCGTATTTCTGTCATGTTTCTAGCAATTTTCACAAGAACAAGGGGAGGGGAGCGATGGGATAGAGAGAGAGAAAAACAGAGAGGGAGGTTAAAGGAATCTGCGGAAGCTGCCAGGTTGGAAATTGGCGGAGTGATTTTATTCAGCTAGAGAACAGAACATTTCACCTCTGCATAGCCAATCACTTTATAGAGAGATATGCTGCTTTTAAGAGAAATGTCAGATTGCTTTCCAGCTGTCCTCTCTCTTTCTCTACCATTTCTTCCACTGCCTCTGTAAGTATCTCTCAAAATACTCTTTCTACCACTTCAATCTACTGCATCTCGTTTTCGATATGCTGTGCGCATCTCTCATTGCAGCCCTATCTCTGTACGTTATCCTCTATCGTCCGTATAACTTTCATTTTCCATAACTATTTGCCTATTTCTTTTTTAGTTTTTTATCCTGACTTTTGTTTTTGATCGTTCTTCTTATCTGATTAATTGTGAAATACCTCACAAATCCATACTGATATATTAACAAGTAGTCATACAACATGATTCCCAATCAGGGATGCAAAATAGGTTCAATACAATCCTATAAAACATTTAATTTTTTTTAAAATTATTTTTACTGTACACACTGCCTCAAAAGTTTGGAATAGTTAAGATTTTAAAATCATGTTTTTGAAAAAAAAAAGAGAAAGAAAACCAAGGTTGCATTCATTTGATCAAAAATACTGTTAAAAATATAGTGAAATATTATTACATTTTAAGATATTTATTTTTCTATTTAAATATATTTTAAAATGTAATTCACTGATGGCATTTCTGAATATTTTGCATTCCATTACTCAGTTTTCAGTGTCAATTATTATTGGTACTCAATTATTAATTATGGTTCTTAACATTATCAATGTTGAAAACAGCCTTTGCTGCTTATTTTTTATTATATATTAAAATATTTTTGTGGAAACCGTAATACATTTTGTTCAGGATGCATTGATGAATAGAAATTTCAAAGAAATTCATTTATTTGAGATGGATTTTTTAAATTTTTTTTATTAATTTAATGCGTCCTTGAATGAATACAATTATGAATTCCTTCTTTTTCTTTTCTTTTTTTTTTGGACCACATCTGTTATTGATGTAGGGACACTTCAACCTTACGGATGGGGTTATGAACATAACTCACAGTAAACTTATTACAGATGTCTTATTAAAAGGAACAATGATACCAGAAAGCTCCATAGATTTGGTGCGCACATCATTCATTCAGAAAGAAAAAAAGGTCCTTGCATATTTTGGCTGAATTGAATGGTCTTCAGGTACAAATAAGAATGTAGTGGTTTAATCTCAGTTTAAAAGCTTATTTTACCCCAAAATCAGTACAAAAAGATTCATTCTAGGCCTAGGGATGGCTTATGAAGCACCTATGACTTTTAACCTACAATGTTTCAGTTTACAACCAAGAAGTTTAACCACTGCAACACACTTCCCACCAAATCAAAAAGAGAGAGCTCAGATTCAAACCCACACCTTCATGGGAGCAGCACACCCTGTATTGTGCCATGTACCTGTTTCTACCACTGCACTACAGCAGAAGATTGTTAATTACTAGTGCTAAGACCATTCATCAGGGCTTGTAATCCTACAGCAGGTGAGTACTATGGGTAATCTTTTTACTTTGACCTGTGTTATTATTGTGAAAGGCGAGGAGAAAATAAGGGCTTTTGCCATGTAATCTCAGTGTTTTTGTACTGTTATTCTATCTCTGTAATGTATCAGTAATCGGCTAGCTTTATGCTAGCTCAGTTCTCTCGTCCTCGCTATTGGATCTCTATCAACTCCCGTCACCACTGTGACCTTTTCAACGGCAAGTCAGTGCATTTATATGCTCCCCATTTCCTGTTTACTCGGCAGGTATACGTGGAGATGCATAGACAAAATGGACTGAGAGAGTAATTGTTAAAAGAAAAGGCAAAACAGCAACAACAACAACAACAAAGAGTTTAGTCAATAAATAAGATCTTTGTGATATTTTAAAATATGCAGCTTAATTAAATATTTAGAATATTAATTAGGCAGAAGATCTTATGGAAGAGGATTAGGGCCAAGCAATAATAAAAAAATAAAACCATCTCAAGATTAAAGTTGTTAAATTTCAAGAAAAAACTTGTTAAATTTCGAGAAAAAACTTGTTAAATTTCGAGAAAAAGGTCGAGATAAAATGTTGAGAATAAACTCATTAAATTACGAGAAAAAACTCGTTAAATTAAAAAAAAAAAGTCGAGATAAAATGTTGAGAATAAACTCATTAAATTACGAGAAAAAAACTGATAAAATTTCGAGAAAAAAGTCGAGATAAAATGTTGAGAATAAAGTCATTAAATTACGAGAACAAATTCGTTAAATTACTTTTTTCTCATAATTTAACAAATTTGTTCTCATAATCTAACGATTTTTTTCTCGTAATTTAACGAGCTTTTTCTCATAATTTAACAAGTTTATTCTCAACATTTTATCTCAACTTTTTTCTCGAAATTTAACGAGTTTTTTCTCGTAATTTAACTATTTTTTTCTCAGCATTTTATCTCGACTTTTTTCTTGAAATTTAACGAGTTTTTTCCTCGTAATTTAATGAGTTTATTCTCAACATTTTATCTCGACTTTTTTCTTGAAATTTAAGGATCTTTTTCTCATAATTTAATGAGTTTATTCTCAACATTTTATCTCGACTTTTTTCTCGTAATTTAACGAGCTTTTTCTCATAATTTAACAAGTTTATTCTCAACATTTTATCTCGACTTTTTTCTTGAAATGTAACAAGTTTTTTCTCATAATTTAATGAGTTTATTCTCAACATTTTATCTAGTCTTTTTTCTCGTAATTTAACGAGTTTATTCTCAACATTTTATCTCGACTTTTTTCTTGAAATTTAATGAGTTTATTCTCAACATTTTATTTAGACTTTTTTCTTGAAATGTAATGATTTTTTTCTTGAAATTTAACAACTTTAATCTCGAGATGGTTTTATTTTTTTATTATTGCTTGGCCCTAATCCTCTTCCGTAATATCTAGACCTTTTCACCTGGCTAGTTGTTTTCCAAAGTTACTAGTAGCCACTCAACATTTTCACTGGCCACAATTTTGACATCATATTTTTAATATTATCTCATAATTTGGCAGCAGGTATATGAGGCTTGACCTGATGCATGGATCCATTATACTGCTACACATGTGTTTTCTCTCTGTTTACTTAAAACATAACTGTCTGTATTTCCGTGAATACTCGCCAAGACCGGTGTTTTGACATTATTTCATGTGTTTACAAGCAATAATCAGTGAGAAAGAACTCAATTTAGTACTGAGATACTTTATGTGTGTGCAATTTGGGTGTGAGTAAAATCTGCATGAATGAGTAAAATTATATGCAATACGCGCAATCCCATGCAATTAGTTTATTATTTCAGAGGCCTTTTTAAAAGACTACAATTGAAAAATGTATTATAGGCCTATATAAAATTCAGTGGCTAGTAGGAGTGATTGTGTTACAAGCCAATGCTGAAATCAATATTATATATATACACACACACACATATTATATATATATATATATATATATATATATATATCAATATGTGAACAAGTTTGTAAACAGATTAATACTCTGTGATTGGCTTGGTCTCTGAGCTCTGATTGGACAACAGCTGGCAGGCTGACCCACTGTTTTTAGAGACGGCATAGAGACTCCCCTCAGGACAGCAGATTAGAGTCATTTTAAGAAGATTCAGCAGCTCACTAAGCAGCACAGTTTAACTATCACATTCAGTGTGTGTATGCCTGTGTGTTCATAAATCTGATCGTATGTTGAATATGCATTTGTAGCTTTTGTCAAAAAAGAAACCTAATGAACTTGAAGTATAATGCACTCTTAAAAATAAAGGTTCCAAAAGGGGTGGTTAGCCGTGATGCCATATAAGAAGCATTCTGTTCACCTTTCAGTGAACATTTAATATTTTTCTTAGTGTGAAGAACATTTTTTAATAACCACAAGAACCTTAGGAGAGAAAAACCTTCACTATAAAGCACCTTTTGTGCAGCGGAAAGTGTCCATGGATTTTAAAGATTCTTCATAGAAACAGATGTCAATAAAGAACCTTTATTTTAAGAGTGTATTTTTGTGTTAACAATAAAAACATGAAAAGAAAAAAAAAAAAGAACTGAAACACAGATGTGTTAAACATATACGTACTTGTATGAAAAGCTATAAAAAGAAATATTTATCTGTACTTCTTTTCCTTGCAAGCTCATGCTAGGATAAAAAAAGCATAATGTAAACAAGTTACATTTTATTAAATATGGAGAGGGAGATAGAGAGAGGAAGTAATTATATTTCAGATATATTCAGCCGTGCATTGACTGTCATGCCTTGTTACAAATGCATTTGGCAATATTGTAAAGATAACTTGTGCTAATAAAACAAAAGTGAACAGCATTAAAGATGTTCAGAGATATATGAAGAGTATTATAGCCAAGAACAGACACAAATCTGAAATCACTCATCTGTTCTTAAAATTAAAACTAAAACATTAATATACAAAAAACAACCCTGCAGCTAATTACCTTCTCATTTGGACTTGTATTTAAACTGTTCACTTGCACATTGGCTGCGCCCGACAGCTTAAAAATGCTGCCTTCGGAGGATGCATTCCAAGGTAGAAAGCATCAAAGTACATCTGAATCCAATGTACGCCTCTCTTACTGTCTCCTGAGATACCTTCATCTGATCGATTTTTGAAGGCAGCATAGATGTATCCTTCACTGACTTTGATATCCCACAATCCAGTGCTTTCTATTCTGTGACAGTTAAGCTAAAAAATAAATAAAAAAAAGATGGCATCTGAAAGTTGTGGTTGGTGGTCAGTTTGTGTATAAATGTACATTTTTGACCAATGTTTTCCACCTTTGATGTCATTTCTAGCGAGAAATTGCTATTGTAGTATATCACTAAAGCTCCTTCTATCTGGCTGCAGAACATTAAACTGTTACACTGCCTCAGAGGTCTGTCCGAAATCAGTTTCATAAGATACCTTCATGCGCAAACGCTGCCTGCAAAGTCATTGCCTGATAGGGTAGCGAGGCAACAAGTCAGCTGCCTAAGCTTTTGGACGCAGCCATTGTCTGGCCTTGTTATTTACTTGTACTCACCTGTTGGTATTGTTTGTTGGAAAACACTAACCTGTTTATGAATTACCTTCCCTGTGTTTATGAGATAAGTTCTTTTGTCTACATACCTGAATTGCTCACCTGTGCTTTGTTTTTTGGATTTGGATGACCTGTTTCTTGTGGATAAAGTTTTTTTGACCTGTTTTTATAAAGAACCTGATATTCTAAGTTCCTGTTTGAGAAAGATTTACCTGTGAATACTTACCCTGTATTCCTTGTCACGATCTGGGAATAGAATTCAGTGTTTGATCCCCGATCTGTTGAAAGACTGTTTCAAGGACTTGCCTCATGCTAATCACCTGTTTTATTACCTTGTTTTGCAATACATTCCTGCAACTGGGTTCTTCTCCATCTTCTGTGTTGGTGTGTCATTACAGTCACTGGGCCAGTACACTTTCAAAACATACACCTTTGTACCTTATTTAACTCTCAATGGTGCATATTTGTATCTTAAAGGGGTAGTTCACCCAAAAATCAAAATTATCCCATAATTTACTCACCCTCAAGCCTTCCAAGGTGAATATGACGAACACAATCCGAGATATATTTAAAAATATCCTTAGTCCTCCAAGGTTTATAATGCTTGTGAATGGTAGCCCAAATTCTGAAGATAGAAAAAATGCATCCATTCATTAAAAAAGTAATCCATATGACTCCAGAGGGTTAATAAAGGTTTTTTGAAGCAAAGGGATGCATTTTTGTAAGAAAAAATATCCATATTTAAAACTTTATAAATTCAAATAACAATCTTCCGGCGGATAACCGCACGCAGAATGCACAGGTTGACTTGCAGCAAAAGAGTAACCTGTGACGGGATGTATGACACAGGATGTAGGAGTATCATAAGCTTAGACGCCTCTAATGGTTCAAACAAATAGGACTGTGCAACAAACTCAAGCTCCTCTTCTCTTATATCGAAATCCTCCAATATTTTCTCTGATTCGTGACTGGTGTTTTGTTTTGTTTTCTCCTCTGCGCCTCCGCGTTCGTCATTGCGTGGGGTCAAAGGTTGCTCTTCCGCCCAAATTGATGTGCGCAGTATCAGTATGGTCATCTGCTGGAAACTAGTTATTGAATTTTTAAAGTTTTAAATATGGATATTTTTCTTACAAAAACACACCCCTTTACTTCAAATGGTCTTTATTAACCCCCTGGAGCCGTATGGATTACTTTTTTTATGGATGGATGCATTTTTTCTGTCTTCAGAATTGACCCTTCGCCGGGAGTTTGATTGACAAGCGATCTAACCAATCACAGCGCTGAATCCGCCATTTTGTCCGACAAAGCAGTCAGGAGATAGAAGATTAACCTCGGTGGACTTGAACTTGAAAAATGGTGTGTCCTGATGTCTTTCTTCATGTGAAACAACTTTCCTTCTCATGTTCACTCATGTTTATTTGATGCTATAAATTAACTAGTAAGAAGAGATGATCGGTTCACGAGCCGCTTGAGCTGAGGCGCTACAGCATTCTGTCACGACACATTAAAGAGCCACAAAACGGTTTTTATCGTTCAAATTTCTTAAAAAAATTACACAATTTGAAAGCTGGGACTTTGTTTAATATCATAAGTAACCTGCTCTGTCTTGTCTGTCGACGTGTTGTTGTCAGTGTCCTCTTTGCTGTATTGATGTATTTTTTAGGGATGTCCAGATCCGATCACATGATCGGAAATCGGGCCCGATCACGTGGTTTCAGACTCGATCGGAATCGGACGTTACCTCCCGATCAGGACTCGGATATATATGTATTAGGGGTGCAACGGTTCTCAGTAAAAAAATCGAACTTTACGGTTCTCCACTTACGATTAGGTACGCACTTGCACCGCGGTCCATCTCGAATGACGACGCATCTATTGGTTAATATGGTTTGTTTAAAATAGCAACGTGGAAAACAGACAGACAGAGTTCAAATAATGTATGTTTCAGTCGATGGATGCGCAACAACGATAATCAGAAAGCGTGGACAAAACAGTCACTCTTTGTAAACTGTTAACTGCAAGTGCCGTATGCTCTAATGTCCAGTCATTTACGCCGTCATCACCCGGGTGTTGATACAGGTGAGACCTGAACAGCACATGTTGCTGTCTGTGTTTAAACTAACTCATTTAAGCCTTGCTGATTTAAACCTTCAAGAACAAGACGCGAAAGAGAACTCACACGCGCTGTGAGAAGATTTGTGTGCGCTCATCCGAAGCGCGTACACGCTTATTTCAGTCAGCGCGCAAATACTGAGTTCTCTTTCAAGTCTTGCGCTTCAGCGGACAAATTCATACAAAAATTATGTCAACATGCCCGTCTTAGCGAGTATCCTAGCAAACATAGTCGGTTATGTCTTAAGTGAACGTATAACAGTCGAGAAAGACAGCGCATGTGTAACAGTATATGTACTGGATCGTGCATGTCTTATAGGGAAAAAAAACTATTCCTGCTGCCTGTTTTTAATGTTAAATCAAACAACAAATAACAAAGAAATCACTCACTGCTCTTTGAAACTTCAATAATGATTAATCTTTATTTATTTTATACAGTAAAGATAATATGCAGTGATATTTTATATTTGATTACTTTATCCATTTTCTGTACGTGAAAACGTACTCGGTTACTAACGTAACCTCGGTTCCCTGAGATACGGAACGAGTACTGCGTATGGGGAAAAGTCTCCCTTTTTCCCCGTCACTGAAGCCTTTTTCAATAACGCAGTGTAACTGCATCGTCATTGGTTCACTCATAGACAAGTTGTTGAACCAATGACGGCGCGGCATAGCTGCGCGACCTATGGCGAGAGAGCGCGCGAACTTTCCCGCCGAAATGGGTGGGGTAAAGGGCTATATAAGCAGGCGTTTCGCCATAGGATTTCAGGCCAATCGACTGAAGCGACGACACTGAAGCCGCAGCCTCGTGGCACGGCAAGTAACGCAGTACTCGTTCCGTATCTCAGGGAACCGAGGTTACGTTAGTAACCGAGTACGTTCCCTTTCGATACTTCACTCGTACTGCGTATGGGGAACGAATTCAACCGCGCCGTGCCACGGCAGGGAACGACATAACTTGTTTTGGACACCGAGAGGGGACCAAGAGAGCAAGTAAGAAGGCAAAGCCGTCGTAAACCCTTGTTACACTACAAGAGGAGATGACTCCTGATCGGCGAGAGGCGGAACTCGAAGAGGCCGCTTGGTTACACCGAGAGGACCCGGGCTTGTAAGGCCGGAACGTCCAGATGATAAAGTCTGACAAAAGTGGACGGCGAGGACCAGCCGGCCGCCTCACAGATGTCTTTAATGGAAACTCCATTAGACCAGGCCCAGGAGGAAGCCATTCCTCTAGTGGAATGGGCCCTAACTCCTAAGGGGCATTGAATGTCCTGGGAGGAGTAACAGAGATTAATCGCGTCGACTATCCAACGCGAGAGACGTTGCTTTGAGACCGAAGACCCTTTGGTGCGGCCACCAAAACAGACAAAGAGCTGATCTGATTGCCTGAAAGGCTGTGATCGCTCTACATAGGTCCTCAATGCCCTGACAGGGCAGAGTAACTTCAGCTCCTGTTCATCCGCGGAGGGAGGAAGAGCAGAGAGCGAAATGACCTGAGCTCTAAACGGAGTAGAGAGCACCTTGGGGACGTAGCCATGCCTAGGTTTCAGCACGACCTTAGAGTCATTAGGCCCAAATTCGAGGCACGCAGGGCTCACAGAGAGGGCCTGCAAATCGCCAACACGCTTGACCGATGCTAGTGCAAGTAGCAGAGCGGTTTTCAGGGTTAAAGGCCTGAGGTCAGCTGAACTCAGCGGCTCGAAGGGGTTTCCTTTGAGAGCCCTAAGGACCAAAGAAAGGTCCCAAGTGGGAACAGTAAGGGGACGAGGAGGATTTAATCGCCTCGAACCCCTTAAGAAACGAACCACAAGGTTGTTCCGACCCACTGACTGGCCAGCGATAGGAGCATGAAACGCTGAGATGGCTGCTACATATACTTTGAGCGTTGAAGGGGCGCGCCCCAGATCCAAACGCTCTTGGAGGAAGGACAGTATCGGTGATACGTCACACTCCACGGGGTCTATGTTGCGTGTGGAACACCAATCAACAAAGACCGACCATTTCTGGGCGTAGAGGCGTCTCGTGGACGGGGCTCTTGCCTGAGATATGGTCTCTAGTACGTCCCTGGGAAGGTCAGTCGGCTCCCATCGAGGGACCAGAGGTGTAGAGCCCAGAGCTCTGGCTGGGGGTGCCAGATTGTTCTGTTCGCCTGAGAGAGGAGGTCCTGTCTCAGGGGAATGGGCCACGGGGCTTTCGTGGAGAGCCTGAACAGCTCTGAGGACCAAGTCTGGCTCCTCCAGAGCGGGGCCACTAGAAGGACTCTGTGTCTGTCTTCCCTGACTCGCCTGATGACCTGCGGGATCAGTGCGATCGGGGAAATGCGTAAAGGAGTGTGCTGGGCCAGGTGTGGGCCAGCGCATCGACTTCCTTTGAGAAATATGTTGGGCAATGAGAGTTGTCTTCTGAGGCGAAGAGGTCTACCTCTGCTCTCCCGAAGAGCTCCCAAATCTTGAAAACCATCTGGGGATGGAGCATCCACTCGTCTGAGGGGACGTTGCTCCGTGATAGCATGTCTGCACCCAGGTTGGTTTTGCCAGGTATATGAGTCGCCCTGAGCGACCGAAGCCTTGGTATTGCCCACTCCAGAAGACGTTTCGCCAGAGCGCATAGACGGCTGGACGAAAGACCGCCCTGGTGATTTATGTATGACACCACGGTCATGCTGTCCGATTGGACTAAGACGTGGCGTCCCGTCAAGTGAACCTGAAACGCTTGCAGGGCTTTCATCACTGCCAACATTTCGAGGCAGTTGATATGGAGATGGCTTTCTTCGTGGGACCACGAACTGAAGGCCGGTCTGCCCTCGCACAGAGCCCCCCAACCTGAGTTGGATGCGTCCGTCGAGAGCACCGTCCTTCGTGACACCGCCTGTAGAGGTACCCCAAGACTGAACCAAGCAGGGTTCATCCAAGGTTTCAGGGCTAAAAGACAGGCCCGATTGACCTTGAGACATAAGCGGCCGTGCCGCCAGGCATGTGGGGGGACCCGGGATTTCAGCCAGAACTGTAGCGGCCGCATCCGAAGAAGGCCAAGCTGCAGAACTGGGGAGGCGGAAGCCATCAGCCCTAAGAGCCTCTGGAAGAGTTTCAGAGGAAGATAGGCTTTGTTCCTGACGGAAGCCGCGAGCTGCTGAATCGCCAGGGCGCGCTCTGGCGAGACTACTGCCGTCATGCGGACTGAGTCGAAAACTGCCCCCAGAAACGAAATGTGCTGGCTGGGGAGCAGTGAGCTCTTGGCTAGATTGACCCTGAGACCCAGGCATTGGAGATGGCTGAGGAGCACGGATCTGTGGTGTTCCAGCTCGACTCGCGAATGGGCCAAAATGAGCCAATCGTCGAGGTAATTCAGAACCCGGATTCCCATCTGTCTCAGAGGGGAAAGCGCTGCGTTCATGCACTTGGTAAAAGTGCGAGGAGCCAGGGACAGCCCGAAGGGCAGGACTGTATATTGGTATGCCACCCCCTCGAACGCGAATCTCAAGAATCGTCTGTGAAGGGGGGCTATCTGGATGTGAAAATATGCATCTTTCAGATCCAGCGAGCAGAACCAGTCCTCGTGACAAATTTGTGCGAGGATCTGCTTCAGCGTCAGCATTTTGAATTTCCGTCTCATGAGGGAGCGATTCAAAAGTCTGAGATCTAGGATGGGCCTGAGGCCGCCATCCTTTTTGGGGACCAGAAAGTAACGGCTGTAAAAGCCTGACTCGCTCTCTGAAGGGGGAACTATTTCTATAGCCCCTTTCTTCAGTAAGGTCATGACCTCGGCCCGGAGGACGGGAGCGTCGTCCGGGTTCACCAAGGTTTGAAGCACCCCTCCGAAGCGAGGGGGCCGTCGTGCAAACTGGAGCGAGTAGCCCTGCTTTATGATCCCGAGGATCCAGCTTGACACGTCGGGGATGGCCTGCCAGGCCTCGGCCCGAGTGACAAGGGGTTGAATGATGTTGGATGACAGGCCGCCGGGTAGGGGGCCGTACACCGAAGGAGGTGGAAGAGGAAATTTGCTCTCTTTTAGAGGAAGTAAAATAGTGTTCGCCGTGAAAACGGCGTTTTGTTTGGGCGCAACGTGTGGGCCCAGCTACAACACAGAGCATTTCTCCCACGCCCGGAATTAAACGAGGCGGAGGGGAGACTGCACGAGGGAGCTTTTGGGGTGGTCCGGTCGCAACGGGACATTCCCCAACCCTCTTCCTTCCTGCTGGATCAGGACGTCTTCGGAGTCACCGGGTCCAGCACAATCTTGGGCCGGGGTATGGTGTCTCGGGAAGGAGGATTGGCGCTTAGCAGGGCGAGGGCGCTGACGATGCTCCTTAGGCGGCGCTGCTTGAGAGGTGGATGGGGCAGGTTTGGTCTGCTGAGCCGGCGCAGTCCTGGGGCGGCTAGGAGCAGACGCAGAGCTGGAGCGCTTGGGCAGAAAGTGTCTCATGGCCTGAGACGACTTCTGCGCCGCTGTGAAGCGCTCGGTGAAACCATCCACCGCTGGCCCAAAAAGACCGGAAGGGGAGACCGGGGCGTCCAGAAAGGCCGTCTTATCCAGGTCCTTGATTTCCGTGAGGTTGAGCCAAAGATGGCGCTCAAGCACAACCAGGCTGGCCATGGAACGACCGATGGCCTGGGCAGTGGCCTTCGTGGCCCGCAGAGCTAGATCGGTGGCGCTGCGGAGATCCTTGAAGGCAGGTGCATCAATGCCGGACTCGTCCAAAGAGCGGAGGAGTTTGGCCTGGAACACCTGGAAGATCGCCATGGTGTGAAGCGCCGAAGCAGCTTGGCCCGCAGAGGTGTAGGCTCTTCCAGCCAGAGTAGAGGTGGTTCTGCAGGGCTTGGAAGGCAGGGCTCTTTTGGTCTTCCATCCCACAGCCGCGGGAGGACAGAGGTGAGCTGCCACCGCTTCATCCAGGGGCGGCAAATGCTCATAGCCCTTCTCTTCTGCGCCGTCGACAGCAGTGAGGGCAGAACGGTGTGTTGCGTGGAGGCGGGCGGAGTACGGAACGCGCCACGACTTCGTAAGCTCCTCGTGCACCTCAGGAAAAAATGGAGCGGAACGCTGGCGAGGGGCTTGGCGGCGGCCTGGCAGGAACCACTCATCCAGGCGGCTACGCGATGGCTCCTCCGGAGGGGCCCAGTCGAGGTCTAGCTCTTCCACTGCTCTGGATAGGATGCGGAAGAGCTCGGCATCCATACCCTGGCCGTGATCAATGGGCTCCAGAGGAGGCGGGGGAGCAGGGTCGTCCGGCTCGCCAGCCCATCCTTCCGCTTCAGAAGCCGCAAGAGACATGGAGTCACCCGGCTCTTCGTCAGATCCTCCAAACGAGACGAGGTCGCTCGCATCTGCAGAGGGACGCTGCTCTGGTCGGGAGAACATGACGGG
Source organism: Megalobrama amblycephala (assembly GCF_018812025.1). Taxonomy (NCBI): domain Eukaryota; kingdom Metazoa; phylum Chordata; class Actinopteri; order Cypriniformes; family Xenocyprididae; genus Megalobrama; species Megalobrama amblycephala. Next base: position 37,454,458 of record NC_063050.1, read on the forward strand.
AGAATGTTCTCTCGGGGAGAAGGCGAGGCACGTGGGGGCTGGGCCGACGTGAGCTCGCACAACTCCGGGCGCTGAGTCGCTCTACCCCGCTGTCTCTTCCTGGCGGCTCGCGGGAGGAAGGAGACGGGAGAGCGCGAGCGGCGAGATCGCCTTCAGTGAAGAAGGCGACCCGCAAGCGCAGAGAACCGAGGCTCATGCTCTCTCGCGGCACACTCGCTGTGTCCGTCATCATCGTGCAGAGGGGCTCTGCACGTGCCACAAGAGTGGCGCGGCATTTGCAGCAACGTCGCCGCCGTTATAACGGCGATTGGGGGGCTCTTTTTAGAGCGGCGAGGGCCGCGGAAGCTCTTTTAGAGCGGTAGAACCGCTGAGGAAACGCTCTTTTAGAGCGGCAATAAGCCGCGGGAAAGCTCTCAAGGGGCGCACCGGATGGCGGCAGGAGACACGCTGAGAAGGCGGCCGGAAGCGGGAGCGGGAGGTGGGCGTCTCGAGGACGGCGCTCGGGGCGGCAGTCAGCGAGGGCGCCGGCGCTGTCTCCGACCGGCGAGTTCAGCTGGGTCCGCTGCGGGGCCTCTTCAGACGGCGGCGGGAGCTTCTCGAAGGCGGCGAGCTTCCTCAGGCTTCAGGCGGAGATCAGAGAGGAGATGCGTTGTCGTCGCTGAAGGAGAAAGGACTGAAATCCTATGGCGAAACGCCTGCTTATATAGCCCTTTACCCCGCCCATTTCGGCGGGAAAGTTCGCGCGCTCTCTCGCCATAGGTCGCGCAGCTATGCCGCGCCGTCATTGGTTCAACAACTTGTCTATGAGTGAACCAATGACGATGCAGTTACACTGCGTTATTGAAAAAGGCTTCAGTGACGGGGAAAAAGGGAGACTTTTCCCCATACGCAGTACGAGTGAAGTATCGAAAGGGAACGATTGTTAGATTCCTGAAAAACCTGAAAAGCACTGTTCCTGGATCTGTTTTTTTCACTCTTCTTTATTCTTTTTCATGTATTATAGAAGTATCGGATCGGGACTCGGTATCGGTAGATACTCAAAATCAAATGACTCGGACTCGGACTCGAGGGCAAAAAAACGTGATCGGGACATCCCTAGTATTTTTCACTGTGTGTGGCTTGACAACACCATGGCTTGTCGGACAAAGCAACAGTAACTAAGGGGGGCGGGTCTTTGCGAAGGGTCAATTTGGGCTACCATTCACAACCATTTTAAACCTTGGAGGACTAAGGATATTTTTAAATATATCTCTGATTTTGTTAATCTGAAAGAAGACAGTCATATACACCTAGGATGGCTTGAGGGTGAATAAATCATGGGATAATTTTCATTTTTGGGTGAACTATCCCTTTAAAGAAACATATTAGTACCTAAAGTTTACATATTAATATCCCAATGACAGAATCTGTAGCTTATTTTTTTCTTTCTTTTTTCTGAGATATTAAAAATATTGAAAAATATTGAATATATAGTTTTATTAATTACTCACCTTGATTTAAATACAATGTTATATTTGGAAAAACTGTCAAGTTTTGGGACTGGTTCCTATAACATATAATCCACCAATCACCATGGTGACAAAATAAAAGGCTATTTGCTTTATAATGAATCAGACTGTAGACTCCTGCTTATGCTAAAGTACAGAGCTTGTCACAGAAAATGTGGCAGCGTGTCAACTCTGTGTCAACAGATAACAAGCTCAAACAGCCAAGAACACAACTGTCAGTTATATTAATTTTAACCAGAGGCAATCACAGCACTGAAGGTTCCTGACAAACTAATGGTTATAGATGCCAACATTAAAAAAGGAACTAACATAAAATAAGTAAAAATAAATAAATAAATAAAAGTCTGGGGAATTGTCATTAAATGACACGTTATTTATTTAGATATATGATTTAGTAGCTTTAATGTGCTGTAGAAATATGATTGCTTTTTAAGGTAATGTTTCTTTACTGTCAACCCAGACCAAAAAAAAAAAAAAAAAAAAAAACCCTAATAACAAAAAAAATTCTCCTTATAACTGTCAATGTACCTAGAGATAATTTGAAATGATATGCTGTCAACTGCCACTGAAGAAAAAAAGAATATATTATGTATATACATATAATTAAATTGTCTTTACAAAAAGCTCCTCTAACTTGCTTCATTCTGGAAAATCATATTCATTGATACTGCCAAATAAATGTACAGTCCTAAGGGAAGTGCTATTTGTAATAATCTATTATCTAACATCATTTTTTCCCCCGAACTCAAGTCCCTGTTTTTTCATAAAGGTCAGAACTATTTCTCACTGAATTCTAGCTAGAGGTGCATATATACGTGAGGAGCAAACAGGACGCAAATGCACTGACCGTGAGGAGATGTTCATTGCTGAACTATTATTCACCCTGTAATTGCCCCAAACTAATTTGGTTGGACAGTATAATAGCTTTCCAAAACTTCCTCAAACACACTGATACAGCTGCATTGTGTTAAGATGTGTGTCAATGTATTTGTCCTCTGAATTAAATTACACTAGAAAGATAGAAGAAGATTAGGATCGAGTTTGTGCTGTAATCCAATTCATGATTACTCTGTGAAAAAAATCTCTCTGTCTGTCCCTCTTTTGAGTCTTTTCTGTATATATTTGTCTCAGTATACTATATCTGTCTCCTCTATCACCCCCCCCCAGTGCCCAACCTCTATTATTTACCTCCCCCCTCTCGTCTCTTTATATCCCTCCATCACTGAGGTCAACCCCCCTGTGTAGGCCCTACCATCTGTGACTGGGATCTGCAAAATTCCTGTTATTTAAGTGTGCACACGCTCTCTCTCTCTCTTTCTCTGTGGGTGTGAGTATAATCTTGCCAAAGCCTGTGTAAACAGGACTAATGCATTCTAAACTTTGGAGTCTGGTGTGAGCCATAGCCTAATCCCTTATAAACCTACATTTGACAGCTTTTCCTGCTTTTTCCTGTTTAGATCTCTCTTTCTTAACGTGACATTTTAGCTCTGTTCCAAAACCTACTGAGCTGTCCTGCTGTGTACTGCCTACATAGGTGGTTTTCTACCTGAAATGGAACCTTATAAATGACGTTTCATAGGCTGCATCATCATCACTCAACATACAAATGAGTTTGGTGCTAGCATGCTGCTAAGCTAATGGCACAATATTTTAAAAAGCACGCAGAAACGTTGACTATTTTTGGTATTGAATAAATTATTTTTACAGTTAATATTTCTTCCACTCTCTCCACCATCTTGGATGGATTTTCTTTTTTCTTTTTTTTTTTTACTGAGCTTGTTGCAGTGTGTTCTGGAATTCTTAGTGAAGGATACATGTAAGTGGTTTCTAGGGTCTTCTGGGTGGTTATTTGCTGGTCCAAGTCAAAAGGGCACATATGACTCAGTTCTTTTTTCCAAAGCAGGTCTAAAAGAATTATTTTTATTGAAAGAAGGATGCGACAGAAAATTAATAGCAGACCTCTCATCATATAATTTGAGATGCCATTCATATTTGTTGTAGAAACAGTGCTGTGAGTTTAACGCCAAATTTTAATATTTAAGGTTGCAAAGGGTGAAATTTACCTTTTTAAGTATTGCTAATTACTTAAAAGGATAGTTCACCCAAAAATGAAAATTATCCCATGATTTATTCACCCTCAAGCCATCCTTGGTGTATGTGCCTATTCTTTCAGACAAACACAATCGGAGATATATTTAAAAATATCCTTAGTCCTACAAGGTTTATAATGGTTGTGAATGGGTGGCCAAATTTTGAAGAAAAAAAAAAAAGCATCCATCCATAAAAAAATAAATCCATACGACTTTAGGGGATTAATAAAGGCCTTCTGAAGCAAATCGATAAGTTTGCGTAAGACAAATATCCTTATTTAAATCTTTATAAAGTAAAATAACGAGCTTAGCGACAGCCATACGTATTCGTACATCCAAAAAGTGTTAACTTCCGCGACGTAGTACACAATGACATGACGTTCTACACTACGTCATGACGTACTACGCTACGCTATAACACGTAGTACGTCATGTCATTGTGTAGAACGTTATGGCATTGTGTACTATGTCGAATACGTATGGCTGTCATTATTTTACTTTATAAAGTTTTGAATAAGGATATTTGTCTTACGCAAACGCATCAATATATATATTTAAAATATATATATATATATATATATATATATATATATATATATATATATATATTAGGGCTGTCAATCGATTAAAAATTTTACCACAATTTTTTATATATATATATATATATATATATTCATATATATGTGTCTACGAGAGTGTATTTTTTGAACCTGTAACCTCTGACACAGTTAACAAAAGTTACCACCAGACCATTAAAGAATTCAAATACCGATCTATGTATTTATTCACTAACATGAAGAATCTGGGGACTAACAACTTATTGCATTATAGTAGATGTACACACACACACATACACATATATTATTATAGTAGATGTAACACACACACATACACACATATTATTATAGTAGATATAACACACACACATACTCCCACCCTCTTTTTAAAACAAAGTTATGCCACTGGTATGAGACTCCTTGAGACTCCGCCTTTTATCGAGCTTGTGCAAACATCCATGTCAATATGATCATGTGCTTTCTTAACCGCTGTTTTCTCACTGCCGGCATTTTGATGTTTTTATTTTGTTATTGAAAGGAAAGCATGCAGCACATCTTAAAATATTCATCTAAATGCTCTCAGCATTGTGAAATCAGGATGTTCACTAACAAAATATACCACAGCAAAGGTATTTCGAACTTCTTTTTACCCCTAAGCGAAGAATGAAAGAAAAAAACCTCTGCCGTGAGTATATTGGGCCCTTTAGTAATTTAGGAGTAAATTTATGGCCCTATTCATTAAAAAAGAAAGCAGTAGCAATAAGAAGTAAAAGTACGGTAACAAGTGTTGTTACTTCAATAGAGAATCTTGCTCACATACACAGTTACTCACCCAACACACAAAATTTCACAGCCGAACACTCCAGTTGTCTGAGTGATCACGCTGTAGAACAGACTGAAACACAACAGGAAAAAGAATAGGAAAACATCCTAGAATAGTAACCAGTTAGAAACCAAGCACACAGTGTGAGTAAGTGAATGAGTGAGTGAGTGAGTGAGTGTGTGTGTGTGTGTGTGTGTGTGTGTGTGTGTGTGTGTGTGTGTGTGTGTGTGTGTGAGAGAGAGAGAGATCTCTCCTTCCTGATGCTTTTGAGGTGTCGAAAATAGATATGCTCCCTTGTGCGATGACCCCCGTGGTCCTTCAAGATTTTTCTGTTGGACTCGATGTTCTTAACTTCTTACTGGACACACACACACACACACACACACACACACACACACACACACACACACACACATACATACATACACATGCACGCCTCAGTTCACTTACACTGATAATGAGTTTTCAGCACCTTAATATGAATCTTAAAAATATTGCATCTGGAATGACTCCAGATACAATTTACTGGGGCAATAAAATCTCTTTTTTTCTTTTGCTACAAGAATTTAACATCACTGTGTACTGCCTAAACTGCTGTACTCCCAGTACATAATACAGTGTGCCTGTGTGAGTGAGTAAAAACATGTAGAACTACAGTCATTATTCACTGATTAAAAAAAAAAAGCACAGGCTGTAATGATTTCTATAATTATAGCGATTGATTTAAAGCTCGTTACAGAGCTAGATCATTTAAGCCAATGAAAAGAGAGTCTGACTAACGGTTAGGAGTTCTCAAATTGACACTAAAAGCTCAAGCCCTGGAACATTTCATGTAGGCTAGTCTAAAAGCCACCAGTAATTATAAACAGAGACAAATCTTGCACTCTCTCTCTCACACAACTATAGTCACTGGGTTTATTTTCATTTGTCCAGAGATGAATCTAAAGGCTTTATGTAAAAAAATAACTTTTTGTAGCATTTTGTTTTTCCCCCCAAGCCCATTTGATATAGTTCCAGGTTTCTAGTATGATGTACTTTACTTGATTATTGTCCACCAATAACACAGGCCATTGTTTACCATCAAGATTTCTATACACATATAACTTTAGTTTTGATTAGCCTTAACATATTAAATAGTTCATAATTTTGCTCAATAGGGTGAGCTAGGTCACTGAACAGGTGTGGGATGGGAATCACTACTTAACAATTCACAGATTCTGGCTCTGAGTTTAGATATCTCTTTATGATTCATGTTCCTTAATGATAATAGTTTTACTATGGAGCATATATCTGAAGAAATGTTCTTGTGCATTTATTGCCTTCAGCAGTCTGTTGCTAAATGATGAGGTCATTTCTGATTTGAATATTACAATAAATTTAAAACAATTCTTGCAAGAGGTTCATTTATGCCATTGACTTTAATGTGGAAAACCGCAAATCAATAATTGGTCCTAATTATATATGAATAAAATAAATAAACAAATAAATAAAATTCCAAATTTCAAATAAAAATATTGTCCTTTTGAGCATTTATTTGCAGAAAATGAAAATTGATCAAAAGATCAGACCTCCAATATTGTTTATATTCATTGTCAAACAAAAGAAAGTATTTGGTGGAATAACCCTGATTTCGTGGCTTGAGCCAGAGACATTTTGGTTATATTTTATTATTTATTTTTATTTTTTAATGAATTACCACTTATTCATGTTCTGGAAACACTATCAAGGACTTTTCATACTTGAAATAGTTAACCCTGGGTCATTCTAAACCCTGGGTAAATGGAATCCTGGGTTATCTTGCTTCACATTTCACACTGCTCATAATTTACCTGGGGTTAACAATTAATCCTGGGTATTCATAAACTGACGTTTCACATTGTGCATTCCTAAACCCTGGGTTAACGTTCTTATTTGCATATTTGCTGTGCCAGTGTAATTGATTGGATAAATGCAGCACGCGACCTGTTCACATAGCTCTGGCATTGCACACTGACTGCACTATAGAGTTTATAGTGAATGGACATTTTGGACTATAAAGGTAAGAATGAAACGGTCTCTTCTTCACTCAAATTGTTGCATTTTCTGTCAGCGTTTGATGTTTTTTCTCTCGAACACTAAATTTACTGTTTATTTACAATGCGCAGTGTTTCAGTGAGTGTCCAAAGCAGGCAAATATGAGTATGCAATTGATTGTCTGTTGCTAAGCATCTAGCTGTAACATTCTAACACCACATTGTTTCACACTGTACAAGTTTGGCAGGATTTCATAACCCCAGGTAAAAAGAGGTGCTAACTCTGCTTCTGAATTACAAGTGTGAAATGTGCCTTTACCTGGGGTTAAAAGCAGTATTTAGAATGACGATAACCCAGGGTTAAAGGATTAGTTCACTTCGGAATTTAAATTTCCTGATAATTTACTCACCCTCATGTCAGAGCAGAGCAGAGCAGAGCTAGTGCAAGACGAGCATTTGTTGTACATTTTATTTTTCTTTAGAAAATGACAGATTGTTTCACTAGATAAGACCCTTATTCCTCGCCTGAGAACATGTAGAGCCCTTTGAAGCTGCACTGAAACTGCAATTTGGACTTTCAACCCGTTGTATCTCCGTTGGACCACTATATGGAGAAAAATCCTGGAATGTTTTTCTCAAAAACCTTAAAGGATTAGTTCACTTTCAAATTAAAATTTCCTGATAATTTACTCACCCCCATGTCATCCAAGATGTTCATGTCTTTCTTTCTTCAGTCAAAAAGAAATTAAGGTTTTTGATGAAAACATTCCAGGATTTTTCTCCATATAGTGGACTTCAATGGAGCCCAAACGGTTGAAGGTCAAAATTACGGTTTCAGTGCAGCTTCAAAGCGTTCTACACGATCCCAGATGAGAAATAAGGGTCTTATCTAGAGAAACATATAAAAAAACACATAAAAAAAATAAAATTTATACATTTTAACCATAAATTCTCATCTTGAACTAGCTCTCTTCTTCTTCTTCTCTATTAGAAAGTTTGAACTAAATTGCAATATACAATATGCTAGTGCGAGTATATAACAATTAGTTCAGTCTTTGACCTGTGGAGGGCAGTAATACACTTAGCAGTGTCTACACTGCCGGAATTCTAACAGAGAAGAAGAAGAAGAGATCTAGTTCAAGATGAACATTTATGGTTAAAACGTATATAATTTTTTTAGAAATTGAGTGATGATTTCTCTATATAAGACCCTTATTCCTCGTCTGGGATCGTGTAGAACACTCTGAAGCTGCAATGAAACTAATTTTGACCTTCAACCGTATGGAGGCCATTGAAGTTCACTATATGGAGAAAAATCCTGGAATGTTTTCATCAAAAACCTTAATTTCTTTTTGACTGAAGAGAGAAGGACATGGACATCTTGGATGACATGGGGGTGAGTAAATTATCAGGAAATTTTAATTTGAAAGTGAACTAATCCTTTAATTTCTTTTCAACTGAAGAAAGAAAGACATAAACATCTTGGACGACATGGGGGTGAGTAAATTATCAGGATATTTTAATTCTGAAGTGAATTAATCCTTTAAGTGCAGTGTGAAAAGCCCTTTAGAGTATCATGGTGTGGTTTTCTGTCCACCTCGCCTAATAAGGAGCTTTGCCAACCCTCCGTCCCTTTCCTTCCAAATTGTCTGGCTCACTCTTAGAGCCTTATGTCTCATCTTAGAGCAGGAGTCAGCATTCAAGAGACATTAACTGAAACTCAAACTATGAAAATCCTTCAGAATTATAAAAACAGCAAACAACAAAACTGCACGAGTTTTTCGAGAGCACCGGGCTCCTTCCCAATCTAATATTCTCACAGTTACTCACTCACACTATACCAAAACATAAAATGCTCAGTCCTGACAAAAACACCCACAACAGTCATTTAGGCAAGCTTTGATTTGAATAAAAAGAAGAAAAGATGGCTGGAAAAGTCCTGGCCTGTAAAAACAGGGGTTTGTGATTGATAATGTTTTGGGCCTAAAGGCGCAAGATCAGCAGTACTGGCCTGGGAACAGTAATTTTCATTAGTGTAGGACAGAACGATAATGGAAGAGCATACACACTCACACACACACACACCAGCAGTAGTAAGAGTCACTTCTGCATGTGACGTGAAACATTTTAGAGTGGAGCAGGCCAAAAGGACAAGCCCAGCTTGAACTGTACACATAATGACACAAACAGTGAGGGTACCATCAACATGACATGCAGACTACACAAACTTGACACATGGACGAGATAAGAGTGTCATTAACCAGAGATTATGTGAGCAGTATACTGCAGGTGGTAAATAATGAGGGGTTTTTCGACATTATGGATGTTGAAATGACAAATAATACCACAGGCTAGTCGGTATCTCACACGGCTTCTGCTCTAGGGTACAGCAGATATAATAGTGTGGTGCCAAAAGACGACAAACCCAAAATCCACAGGAAGAGTGTAAAACAAGAGAGAAACTAACACTAACGGAGTCTTAATGAATAAGCTTTCTGTAGGCCAAGTTTTTTGTTTCTCTGAAGAGATCCTTTCAAAAGCATAATAGCATTTAATAAATTAAAACTATAAAGACAAAAAACAAAGAAACAAACAAATAAATAAATAGAGAAAAAAAAAAGCCTAAAATCCCAACACATTTGTCTTATTTCTTTTTTAAACTTATTACTACTATAATTCATTATAATATTTTGTATATTTCATTTGAGTAGGCCTAATACCTCCCAGCATGTAAAACTCTCAAAATGTCGTTCTTCCATTTGGTTGTGCATTTATGAGCTATTTCCCTCTAAAACACCAGCTGAGCTAACTGGGCCTTTCATTTGTGAATCACTGAGAGTCTATGGTCCGTAATTTTTCAGAGTAAAAAGTCAATTCTTGCAAGCTGCCATAGAAGCACTAGTCATACACAGTTTTAAAAAGTATATGATTTAGCTAATTTCCACTAGAAGTGCAGTAATGTTTGGAGAATACTTGTAGTTTATGTAATTTAACTTGTAGCCTAATTGTGGGAACCATGATACACTACCATTCCAAAGTTAATGAGTTGGGATGATTTGAGATTTTTAAAAGAAAGTAATAATTTTATTCATCAAGTATGCATTACAGTGATCAAAAGTGACAGTAATGTATGATGTTACAAAAGATTTATATTTCAACTAAATGAAATATCTTCATTAAAGAATTCAAAACAAAAATGTATTCCAGTTTCCACAAAAATATCAAGCAGAAAAACATTTTTAACATCGATAATAATAAGAACCATTATTAATACATGAGCACCAATGATAACTGATAAAACTGATCAGCAAATCACATTAGAATGATTTCTGAAGGATTATGTGAAACTGAAGACTGGAGTAATGATCCTGAAAATTCAGCTTTGGCATCACAGAAATAAATTCTGGTAAAATAACAGTTATTTTAAATTGTAATATTTCACAATATTATCGTATTTTTCATCAAATAAATGCAGCCTTGGTGAACATATGAGACTTATTTAAAAACATTAAACTTAATTCTTCCATTTTGACCAGTAGTGTATAAACAGTAATAACTATAAATTGTATACTATTGAAAATTAATAACAATAAATAAATTAATAAAAAAAAATTAGTCAATATGTTCTAAACAATTCAATTGTAATATCATGTTTTTAAACATAATAGTGCCACGTCATTCTTTGAAGTATGAATATGGCAATCATTCAGTACTATGGAATATAGCAGCATGGTATTATTAAAATCTGACACCATGGTACGTGCACCATACATTTTGGTAAGGGACAGCACGTTATGAGAGAGGCATCCAGCTAGCTCTTAGCACTGTTAGAGAGCAATGGTGACCTTTAAATGTGGGATGAAATATGTTTTGGCTTTCTAGTAACACTACGTAACTCTCAGCATTTTATGAAGGATGTGAACTAAAGAGCCATCTGCACTACAGGGTCAGAACCGGGTGTCCATTCTTATAGGATTAGTTCACTTCAGAATTAAAATTTCCTAATAATTTACCCACCCCCATGTCATCCAAGATATTAATGTATTTCTTTCTTCAGTCGAAAAGAAAGTAAGGTTTCTGAGGAAACCATTCCATGATTTTTCTCCATATAGTGGACAACAGTTACCAATGGGTTGAAGGTCCAAATTGCAGTTTCAGTACAGCTTCAAAGGGCTCAACATAATCCCAGCCGAGGAATAAGGGTCTTTTCTAGAGAAATGACGGTCATTTTCTAAAATATATATATATTTTTTAACCAGAAATGGTTAAAAAATTTAAACTTGCACTAGTTCTGCAATGCACATTACGTAATCACGTTGGAAAGGTCACGCGTGATATAGGCAGAAGTAACGAGCAAGTGTTTACAAAGCGAAATTGCAAAGCCCAAGTCAAACGGCCCTTAAAGGTGCCATCGAACGTTTTTTTACAAGATGTAATATAAGTCTAAGGTGTCCCCTGAATGTGTCTGTGAAGTTTCATCTCAAAATACCCCATAGATTTTTTTTAATTAATTTTTTTAACTGCCTATTTTGGGGCATCATTAAATATGAGCCGATTTATGCTGCACGGCCCCTTTAATTCTTGTGCTCTCCGCCCACGGAGCTCGCGCTTGCCTTAAACAGCATAAACACAGTTCACACAGCTAATATAACCCTCAAATGGATCTTTACAAAGTGTTCGTCATGCATGCTGCATGCATGCGTTGGATTATGAGAGTATTGTATTTATTTGGATGTTTAAACATTTGATTCTGAATGAATTTGAGGCTGTGATCCGTGGCTAACGGCTAATGCTACACTGTTGGAGAGATTTATAAAGAATGAAGTTGTGCTCATGAATTATACAGACTGCAAATGTTTAAAAATGAAAATAGCGACGGATCTTGTCTCCATGAATACAGTAATAAACAATGGTAACTTTAACCACATTTAACAGTACATTAGCAACATGCTAACGAAACATTTAGAAAGACCATTTACAAATATCACTAAAAATATCATGATATCATGGATCATGTCAGTTATTATCGCTCCATCTGCCATTTTTTGCTATTGTTCTTGCTTGCTTACCTAGTCTGATGATTTGGCTATGCTGCTCCAGACGTTACTGGCTGCCCTTGTGTAATGCCTTTCATAATGTTGGGAACATGGGCTGGCATATGCAAATATTGGTGGCGTACACCCCGACTGTTACGTAACAGTCGGTGTTATGTTGAGATTCGCCTGTTCTTCGGAGGTCTTTTAAACAAATTAGATTTATATAAGAAGGAGGAAACAATGATGTTTGAGACTCACTGTATGTCATTTCCATGTACTGAACTCTTGTTATTTAACTATGCCGAGGTAAATTTAATTTTTAATTCTAGGGCACCTTTAAAAAAAAAGGTAAATCAACAATGTTGGGTGATTTTGAAGTTGGAGGAGAAAACGTTTTTAGCCCTACCGTGGTATTTCCGCCTATGTCATGCGTGACCTTTCCAACATGATTACGTAATGTGTGGCACATCACAGAGCTAGTGCAAGATGAGCATTGTGGTTAAAAATTATATTTTTTAGAAAATGACTGTCTGTTTCACTAAATAATACTCTTATTCCTTGTCTGGGATTGTGTATAGCCCTTTGAAGCTGCACTGAAACTGCAGATTGGACCTTCAACCCGTTAGTAACTGTCCACTATATGGAGAAAAATCCTGGAATGCTTTCCTCAAAAACCTTAATTTCTTTTTGACTGAAGAAAGAAAGACATGAACATCTTGGATGACATGAGGGTGAGTAAATTATCAGGAAATTTTAATTCTGAAGTGAACTAATCCTTTAATGAAAGTAGCATGCATGTATGTGCTTGACCATGAAGTCGTAATAAAAACATTATGTCTGTCTGTTTCCTGCCAGCTCTTCCCATCACAGCATATTTCCAGTTCAAAGGGGACAGAGGAAGGAACACACACGTACCTGAAGGAGCCATTCCTCAGGGTAAGAACAGCAGCTCTTACATGTTTTAATGTATTTACCAGCACTACACACAACACGCACACACCTTGAACAAGTGCAAGATGGAGAGCTTGTATCATCAAGCAGCTGTAGTGAAGGCACGTTAAACTCATGACTCCCATGCTGAACATGTTCACAGACATATACCGCCCAGGGCTGCGTTTCCCAAAAGCATTGTGAGCCCAAGTTGACAGTGGAAACCATTGCCACCAATGTTCTCTACGATCAGCTTGGCTCACAATGCTTTTGGGAAACACAGCCCAAAACAGATACATTAGAGCCTCCTGCTACATGATTTGAAGTTTTAACTTCTGTTCAGGATGACATATTACCCACGTCCAGCCAAGCAGAAAAAACTGTACCCAGGATGACACTAAGAAAAAAAAATCTTGTTTCCTCTCACATTGGAATGTCCTGCTAGAACTCTCCCACTAGGCAATGTTGACTTCATTCTGTTTTTGTAATTTTTTCTGTGGGTTCCTTTTTCATTCCTCTCCAAGACTGGAAGAAGAGGACTAGGAAACCCTTATGCCAAAAGACTCCACAGAGAAGACACAGAGACATGAAACTGTCTTAAATTTGGCTACTTTTACATGCACATGTATCACCTATGACAGAAGTAGTAAAGATTTCCATTAGATACTTTACTAGCTGTCATACAGTATCTGTGGCTTCCCAAACAATTACATAGACTGCAAAAATCGCATTGTCCCAAAGTAACATATTTCAGCATCTTTAAAACCAATATAATTTTAACTCAAAGGTGAAATTTCATAAGTGTATAATCTCTGTGCCACTAGTGGCAACAAATGGAATTACAGATATATTGACAATTTTAAACAGGTTTCCTGAACCCTGAATACTGCAATTGTCATTCTGTCATTGGTTGAACAAAAAACTAGCCCTGCCCCTAATTTCACACCATTGGAGTCAGTCTTGCTGCGTGTGGCTGATCGGAATGAAATATTACTTTAATAAACAATGCAGCAATTTTTTATAGTACAACAGAGTCACAGTGTTTAAACTTTCTGGGGAAATCAACCTATAAATGGCTTACTTACTCTACATATTTAGCTAGGATAGGGGAAAGCATTTTAACATTTTAGAGCACCCTAGAAAGATCCAAGAAACCAAATACACTCTTAAAAATGAATAGGTTCTGTATTTGCATCAGTAGCTCCATGAAGAATGTTTGGTAACACTTTATTTCAACGGTGCACTTTAGACATTCTATCAACTATAAGTATCTTTGCAACTACATGTCAACTACGAGTCATTAGAGTATTAGTAGACTGTCTGCTTAAAGGGTTAGTTCACCCAAAAATGAAAATAATGTCATTTATTACTCACCTTCATGTCGTTCTACACCTTCGGTCATCTTCGGAGCACAAATTAGGATATTTTTGATGAAATCCGATGGCTCAGTTTTTACCAGCAATGTCACTGAACCTCTCAAGATCCATAAAGGTTTAAAACAGTTAATGTGAGTACAGTGGTTCTACCTTAATAGTATAAAGCGGCAATAATACTTTTTTGTGCGTCCAAAAAAAAAACGACTTTTCTACAATATCTAGTGATTGGCGATTTCAAAACAAAACACTGCTTCGAAGCTTTATGAATCTTCTGTTTGGAATGAGTGATTCGGAGCGCCAAAGTCACATGATTTCAGTAAATGAGGCTTCGTTTACGCGACCCAAACCACTGATTCGAAACAAAAGCAGTGTTTTAAAATCGGCCGCCGCTAGGTATTGTTGAAAAGTCATTATTTTATTTTTTTGGAGAACAAAAAGTATTCTTGTCGCTTTATAATATTAAGGTAGAACCACTGTACTCACAGTAACTGTTTTAAATACGTCTTTAGTACATTTCTGGATCTTGAGAGGTTCAGTGACATTGCTGGCAATAGAGGCCTCACTGAGCCATCGGATTTCATCAAAAACGTTTTAATTTGTGTTCCTAAGATGAACGAAGGTCTTACGGGTCTAGAACGACATGAAGGTGAGTAATAAATGACATAATTTTCATTTTTGGGAGAACTAACCCTTTAATATCTGCCAACACTTTATTTTGATGGTCCAGTAACTGATATTTTACTGACTATAAGTAACTTTGCAGATACATGCCAACTTATTCTACCAACTGTAACACCTAATCCTAACCTAACTATCTACAACAGTCTACTATTAATCTAATGAGAGTTAGTTGCAAAATTACTTTTAGTTAATAGAATATCCAAAGTGGACAAACAAAATAAAGTGTAACCGAATGTTTAACATCCATGTTGGAACCTTTATTATATATTTATAGTGGAAATAGGTTCTTTAGATCACTATTATCATTATTATTTTTAAAGATTTTTTTTTAAAAAACTGTTCACTGAAACATTTTTGGTAAACTCAAAATGGTTCTTCTATGGCACTGCTGTGAAAATCAAGTTATGCACTGCATATCACCACTTCTAGTTTTCTAACAGCTTTTTTGCTGTGCATGAGAATGGGAAAGCCAAAGAACAACTTTATTTGCATTGCTATAATTAGATACTTCATTACACTAGATTGAGTGTATTAATATGCTGTAAAATAATAAAAGAGAGTATTTAATTAACCTTACAGTAAAACAATGAAACTCATCTTTAGACACATATTTATATACTTATAACTGATTATTAGTTGGAGCTGTGGTGTGGTGGTATGTTGTATTGAGCTGTGGAGCTCATGTGGGCAACAAGAGTTCAAAGCCACCTTGTGACATTCTTCAGTCCACCTTATCTCATTCTTTCTGTATTATTATATCAATAAAAGTGGCAAACAGCCAAAGGCTAATAACATGGAACTTTTCAGAAAGTGAGCTGCATGTGGAAACCTTGACTGACAATGACAACAATCAGTGTTTTTCAGCCTGTGGTCAAAAACAAGCATTCTATCATTCACTGTCTCTTTCTGTTGAGCAAGTTTGTTTATGAGGGACTGACAGCAAACGGGCATCACCCTGTTAGTGCATTAGACTGAAGACATATGCCTGGATAATGAACACAACTCTTTTACCAGGACACTGACAGCATGCAAGAGACGCACCCCACCCTCACATTCCACATAAATAATGCTATCTACTCCCTGCTACATGATAAACAGTGTGGGAGAGCCGTCAGATGAATGTACAACAAATGCAGGATTTGAAAATTGTGCCATATTTCACATCCCGCTTCATCAAAGCTTAATAAACATCAAGATGAGAATTTGTTAGAGTCTTCCTTCCACTTCACAGGGTTCTTTACAGTAAAATTAACTTTTAATAAAACTCTAGAAGAACTTGATTCAAACAAATGCTTGATAGGGAAAAATTCACACTACAATTGTTCTGCCTCAACATTAAAAGGAAAATTCACCCAAAATTCCAACTTCCAAACAGTATAACGTCTCGGTTACAAAGGTAACCCTCGTTCCCTGAAGGAGGGAACGGAGACGTACGTCGGACAGACCGACGAATAGGAATCTCGCTAGAGAGGCCAATCTACTTCGAGTGTAACTAAAACGAGCCAATGCACATTGGCATGCAATCATATGCATCAGCTGCTCGCCTCGCAGCGCGGGTATATAATGAGCAGCAGGTGCGTTGCATCTTCAGGTTTTCGCTGAGGAGCCGAACCGGATAGGCAGCAGCATCAGCGGGGTACAGCGACTGTGGCGACGGGACGTACGTCTCCGTTCCCTCCTTCAGGGAACGAGGGTTACCTTTGTAACCGAGACGTTCCCATTCAGTCGGTCACGTTCGACGTACGTCGGACAGACCGACGAATAGGAATCCCTACCAAAGCGCCACAGGAGCTGCCCCCTTCCAGCGCTCTGTAGTAAGCCACCTGAACCCCCTTGCCTGAGGATGGTGGGACAGGGCTAACACAGAGAGAGTCGATCACTGCTGTTCCCCAAAACCCATTCAGTGAGACTTTTGGATAACGCTGGGAAAGCGTACCCTTTCGCTGGGAAAGGAACGCTGCGGAAGCCACATCCTTCCCCGAAGGAGTTATGTGGAGAAGTACATATGGACTAACCCTGTAGGGCTGTGCTACATATGGAAGAGCTGGGGTGACTCCAACCCGATGAAGGGTAGGTTCTCCCAGAGGGAAAGACACGGGCTTCGTTTAGGAGCAACCGTGGAACCAACCATATGGGATCCCCGTAGGGTCACACATATGGAACCCAGCCTAAACCCGGTTCTCAAGGATACAACGGAGTATAGGCCTGGCGCCAGACGCTCCGCCACGTCGGCTGCCGAAGGGATATCGGAGGACTCGACAGGGTCTGCCTTGTAGGGACTCTCTGGAGAAAAGAAGCGCATGTAGCGCAGCAAGCCGACACTAAGCCGGGGCCTCTCCGTGCCTCTGACCTGTGGCGAGAACACGGGAGGAGACCGGCTGGACACGAAGGCTATAGTATCTAGCGAACGTGTAGGTGTCGCCCAGCCCGCAGCTCTACAAATGTCTGTCAGTGAGGCGCCACGAGCCAGCGCCCAGGAGGATGCGACACCTCTCGTGGAGTGAGCATGCAACCTGAGCGGGCAGGGCACGCCCTGAGCTTGGTAAGCCAGGGCGATGGCATCCACTATCCAGTGGGCCATCCTCTGCTTGGAGACAGCCTTTCCCTTCTGCTGGCCTCCATAACAGACAAAGAGCTGGTCTGAGGTCCTGAGGCTTTGGTTCTGTCTATGTACTGTCGCAAAGCGCGAACTGGACAGAGCAAAGCCAGGGCTGGGTCTGCCTCCTCCGAGGGCAGCGCTTGCAGGCTCACCACCTGGTCCCTGAAGGGAATGGTAGGAACCTTGGGCACATAGCCAGGCCGGGGTCTTAGTACCACGTGGCTATCACCCGGCCCGAACTCCAGGCACGATACGTCGACCGAAAATGACTGCAGGTCCCCTACCCTCTTGATGGAGGCCAATGCAACCAGCAGCAAAGTCTTCATAGACAGAATCTTTAAGTCTGCCGATTGCAAAGGCTCAAAGGGAGCAATCTGAAGTGCTCTTAGCACCAGAGTGAGGTCCCAAGAGGGTATGGAGGGGGGACGAGGAGGATTTAACCGTCTCGCCCCCCTAAGGAACCTGACGACCAGGTCGTGCTGACCAACAGATTTGCCATCTATGTGGTCGTGGTAAGCGGAGATAGCAGCAGTATGGACTTTGAGGGTGGAGGGGGACAGCCTACGCTCCAACCCTTGCTGCAAGAAGGAAAGCACGACTCCGATCGAGCATCCTCGGGGGTCTTCTCGGCGAGAAGAGCACCACTCGACGAACAGGTTCCACTTCGAGGCGTAAGCACGTCTCGTAGACAGTGCAAGTGCCGAAGTGATGGTGTTAAGTACCTCAGGGGGTAAGTCACCTAGAACCTCCGCGTCCCGTCCAGGGACCAGACATGGAGTTTCCAGAGGTCTGGATGCGGGTGCCAAAGAGTGCCCCGTCTCTGAGAAGAAGGTCCTTCCTCAGAGGAATGGGCCAGGGAGGGCTGTCGCAAGGAGTGAAAGTTCTGGGAACCAGGTCTGGTCGGGCCAATAGGGCGCAACTAAGAGGACCTGCTCCTCGTCCTCCCTGACTTTGCACAGGGTCTGTGCAAGTAGGCTCACTGGGGGAAACGCATATTTGCGAAGGCCCCGGGGCCAGCTGAGTGCCAGTGCGTCTGTCCCGAGTGTTCCCTCGGACAGGGGGTAAAACAACTGGCAGTGGGAGGTTTCCGGTGAGGCAAACAGGTCTACCTGAGCCTCTCCAAACTCTCTCCAGATCAGCTGGACCACCTGGGGGTGGAGTCGCCACTCTCCTGGCAGCTCAGCTCGTGATAGCTCGTCGGCCACATGGCTGAGCACACCAGGGACAAGAATGGCATGAAGCGACCTCAGACGCTTCTGACTCCAGAGGAGGAGATGGGGGGCGAGTTGCGACATGCGACGGGAGCGTAGACCACCTTGATGGTTGATGTACGCAACGGTCGCAGTGTTGTCCGTACGGACCAGTACATGCTTGCCCCGTAGCGGCCCTTTGAGGCGGCTCAGAGCAAGACGTACTGCTAGCAACTCGAGGCAATTGATGTGCCAATGCAGATGGGGTCCCGTCCAAACCCCTGACACTGCATGCCCGTTGTACGTGGCACCCCAGCCGGTGGCAGGAGCATCTGTGAATACCACAGCATGCCGGGACACTTGTTCTAGGGGCACTCCTGCCCGGAGAACAAAGGGTCCGACCACGGACTGAAGGCTTGGCGGCACTCCTGAGTGATTAGCACCCGGAACGTGCCGCGTTGCCACGCCCATCTCGGGACTCGGCCGTGAAGCCAGTGTTGAAGCAGTCTCATATGAAGCAGACCAAGCGGGGTTACTGCCGCCGCGGCCGCCATATGCCCCAGGAGCCTCTGAAAGAATTTCAGTGGGACCGCTGTCCTGCCATTGAACGTATTCAGGCAGTTCAACACCGACTGAGCACGTTCCTCTGTGAGGCGTGCTATCTGTTCGACCGAATCCAGCTCCATACCGAGAAAAGAGATCCTCTGCACAGGGGAGAGTTTGCTCTTTTCCCAGTTGACCTGAAGACCCAACTGGCTGAGGTGTCTGAGCACCAAATCCTTGTGTTCGCACAACTAACCCCGGGACTGTGCTAGAATGAGCCAGTCGAGGTAGTTGAGAATGCGAACACCCTGTTCTCTCATGGGAACAAGGGCTCCCCCTACGACTTTCGTAAAGACGCGGGGAGACAGGGCCAGCCCGAAGGGTAGGACTCTGTACTGATATGCTCGACCTTCGAACGCAAAGCGCAGGAATGGCCTGTGTTGCGGAAGAAACGAGACATGGAAGTACGCGTCCTTCAGGTCGATCGCTGCAAACCAATCTCGGGGACGGATGCACTCAAAAATGCGCTTCTGCGTCAGCATTTTGAACGGTAGCTTGTACAGGCTCCGATTCAAAACTCGCAGGTCCAAGATCGGTCATAACCCACTGCTCTTTTTGGGTACAATGAAGTAGGGACTGTAGAACCCTGACCTCATATCGGCTGGAGGGGCCGGCTCCATCGCGTCCTCCGCCAGTAGGACTGCGATCTCCGCACGCAAGACAGGGGCAACGACATCTTTCACTGTAGTGAAGAGGACGTCCCTGAACTTGGGGGGGATGCCGGGCGAACTGAATCGCATAGCCGAGCCTGATGGTCCCAATGAGCCAGCGAGACGGACTGGGGAGCGCTAACCGGGCTCGCAGAGACCGTACAAGCGGGACCAAAGAGACCACCGGCGTACCCGCAGCGGGGCAGCGAGGTGGAACACAGGGACGCGGCTCGGGGGGCTCTCTTTGTGAGGCGGCCCGAAGCGGCGTCACAGTGTGCTAGGCAACACTTACCTGGTTCCACGGATGGACAGAGGGAGCAGTCGAGGCTTTGGCTGCCCGCTGCTCGCTGCTGTCCGCTGGCGACAGAAGAGGGGGATGAGAGTGGTGAGGTTTTTCTCCTCCCACTGCTCTCCAAACCCTCTTCAGACCTGGAAATGGAGGAACTGCTCTTTTAATTTTGGGTACCACTGCCTCTTGGGTCAGTGGCGGAACAGAAACAAACCCAATAAAAGGATTTACCACCCGGCCCTCCTCCAGGGGTGGAAGAGCAGCCCCACCCATTTCTGGGTCGCCCGTCTCAGGGGTGATTCTCACCAACCACTTAACAGCTGCAGAGACGGGAGGCGTCATCTCCCCGCAATGGACACAGCAGAGCCTGCTGGGCCAGAGTTTCTTGCAGGGGACGACACCCTTGGCGACGAGCAGACCGAGGGGCGGCCCAAGAGGAACTCAATGGTTTGTCATGGGAAGCTCCCCGATCCGCTACTAACTGAGGAGAACCGCTGGGCTCAGTCCTCGACAGTGTCACCGAAAAGGCCACCTCGTAAGATGGGAGCATTGAGAAAGCATTTAGCTTGACAACCTCTCGCACCTCACAAGGTAAGCCAGGGGGCACTTCTGGACCACTGAGGTGGACATCGTCTGGCTGAGGGCCTGCGCCGTGACTTTGATCACGGTTAGTCAACAAGCGCAGCTCAACCCCAGCACAGAACTACCCTCATGCAAAAAGAGTGCCTTGGCCTCACATGCAGGGTGGGTGTGGTCTGTGTACAGCCACCCCAACCAAGAGGGTAGTGAGAGAGGAAAAACTTATGCAGATTTTGGCACTTTTGGCATTCCATATTTATGGCACCAACATACCCCCATACTGCCAAGTTTTCCATGCACATCTGGAAGACCCAGGAAAGCATGGCTGTAAACTCCGAATCTGAGTCAGCATAGGCACACACCATTACAGTGGGCAGCATCACCCTCATTTCCAGAGCATAACAGCACTCTCTCCGATGCTGCAATCGACGTCTGTCCCTCAGCTGGAGCTCTGAATGAAATGCTAGGTTCCCCTATGAGTAGGACCAGCAATCCAATCCAGAAACTGCACAGCTTGCAATGCGCTAGAGAGGGAGGGGCCCTAGGGGGTTGGTTCCCCGAAGGAACCCCTCAACCTCATGTCACCCAAGCCATATCAGCAAAGTAGACCTCTTCTGGTGCACCAGAGAGGGCGCTACAATGGAGATTATGCAAGGGAACCGCGCATCTAGAGCGCCGAGCGAGCGCTGGGTTGCCGTGACAACCCGCGCTGCAGCCCGGCAGCTCGACGGCACACGACACGCAGAGGAGCGAGAGGTTTGCTCTCGCTGATCTCCACGGTCTTCCCAGAGTGTCGGGCAGACCCGCGGCTGTGCTTTTACACACAAGCGGCAGCTGGCCAACAACAGAGGGGACTCAAGCTTCCCGGAGAAAGAAGAGTCACGACCGGCGTGTCGACGTGATCATGTTCTCATATGAAAACATGAAACACCCACGAACATCATTTCAACACGCGCCCAGACATGTGAAACAGTGATCGTGGCCGTCAGTGAGGACAGGAACGACCGCATCCAGAAACACAAGTAGGATGTCATCTTTAAAAAGACGCGAATCTACTTGTGTAAGCTCTTTCAGGGACTTTACTCTTTTAAAAGTGCTGAAGCACGCAGGGGAACGGCCGCCGCAACACAGACAGGGATTGTGTGCAGCCTGTCGTGTGCTCTCTCTCTCTCTTTGAAGGCGCTCACTCTTACCAGCCGTAAAAACGGCTTTTCAGCGCTCAAAAGCGCACCGTACCGGCCGTGAGAACAGCCTTCCGACGCTGTCAAAACAGCTATTTGCTCAAAAACGGCAAACGAAACAAAAACAGAAAAAGAGAGGACTTCAACCCCGCTGCTGTGCTGTTCGCCTGCACTCGGAAAAAAAGAGAAGTTCAACCAAAAAGCTTGACTCGTCTTCTAGCAGACACTCGCTTGCAGAGAACAGGAACAAACACCGTTCGGCTCCGAAGCGAAAAGCTGAAGATGCAACGCACCTGCTGCTCATTATATACCCGCGCTGCGAGGCGAGCAGCTGATGCATATGATTGCATGCCAATGTGCATTGGCTCGTTTTAGTTACACTCGAAGTAGATTGGCCTCTCTAGCGAGATTCCTATTCGTCGGTCTGTCCGACGTACGTCGAACGTGACCGACTGAATGGGAACTAACTTATAATGGAAAGTACCTTTTACTCAAAATGTGCCAAAAAGTAACTATTATTTTTGAGTTTATTCAACATCTATCAGAGATTTAAGTTATCACAAAATTTTTTTTTGAGTTTTTACAAATCCGTTAAAGTTTAGAGTTCAGGGAACTTTAAACAATTAGATTCAACCATAATCAAATATTTTAATGTCAAACATACGCCCTCTAGTAACGTTTTTTTTTACCAAAATGTTATGTCATCGCTGAACGTGCACTCAGACGCTTTCCCTTGACAAAGATACCCAGACGTTCACAGGCAGTTGGATTTGACAGCAGGTCAATTCAAGGTCAAATACATGCATTTTTTTTATTTCGATAGGTACAAAATAATGCAAGTATTCAGCTGTTTATAATAATGTTGCAGACTCGTCTAATTGGTATCGGCTGCACATATCATCCACCCACAGGGTAGGTTACTTTCTTTCTTCTTTCTTGAAAATTTCTATATTTTTTCAAAGAAGTAAATAATTTTATTCAGCAAGCATGCATTAAATTGATTAAAAGTGTCAGAAAAGACTTTTAAAATTGTTAGAAAAACATCAAATAAATGCTGTTATTTTGACATTTCAAAAAAAAAAAAAAAATGTATCATGGTTTCCACAAAAATATTAAGCAGCACATCAGTTTTCAACATTAATAATAATAAGAAATGTTACTTGAGCCACAAATCAGCATATTAGAATGCTTTCTGAAGGATCATGTGACACTGAAGACTGAAGTAATGATGCTGAAAATACAGCTTTGCCATCACTAAAAAAACTGGTTTGACAGCCATGATCACAATACAGAAAATAACAGCTTGAAAAATCTGTATTAAATACATTCTTTTGTGTTTTCATGTACTTTTTTTCCCAAAACACATGAGAATGAAAGATGACAGAATTTTCATATTTGAGCAAACTATTCCTTTAACACAGCATATAATCCAATATGCCAATTGTGTGAATTCTGCTAAATAAATCAGGTCATTCCAAACAAGCACAGATTGTACATAGGCACAAGACTTTGCCCAAGGAAGCCACAAAGAAGCAGATGCCACTGAGCGCGAGAGAGAGATTTGGAGATTTTCTGACTTCACCTCGAATCATCTTTGCAGAAAACTGTTCATTTTAAGCTGTCCAGGTTGTAGGCTGTGCTTAATGACGAGAGTTATCTCCCATGAGCACATGGTGCTCGGATACGGCTTAAACACACAGCTGAACACTGAATGTTGATGATTGCGAATCGAAGGGTGTGCCAAAGGTTAACAGCTAATTTATTAGAACACGCACACTTACATAAACACACAAATATGCTTGTGCATAGTCTAAAACTTTCTTAAAACCAGTGCCATCAAGTCATGACCATGATTCTAGATTACAGAACCATAAAAGTCTGGATCCACAGCAGGTCCGGTGAAGCTGATCTTCAGGTCTATGAATGCTAAATCAGGTCTGTTCCAACCTCTGTGCCATCAAACATCTGCTGTTGAATAAACATTGTTTACCTGTGTAATCGATGAGGGAGCATTGAGAATCCAGTGAGAGTGTGCAGCCAGTGAATCCCAAAGTATACCCAGTAATTCAATGAGAGAGCATCAAATCGCATGCCACTCCTGGGTCTGCAGTTGCAAAGGTAACCTTTCCTCACCTTGAGTTGAGAAGAGACTTTACAATGATACACAGATGAACAGAAGTCTCAACAGAATGTTCATGTGGCTCAACTGGTGGAGGGTGGCACTAGCAATTGCTAACATCATGGGTTTGATTATTTCCCATAAAAAGTATTTGTTAAATGTACTGTCACTTTGTATAAAAGCATGTGCTAATTGCAAAAAAAAAAAAAAAAAGTAAAGAAAAATGAGAAGATCAAGGAGATCTATGACAGTTAGAGTACGCAATCTGTTAGCATGGCCATTGATGTAGATGGCCAGTTTTTTCATGAACACTCAGTTATTGACACAATTGCTTTTGAAGCATAGATGCCATATGACAAATCATGTGGAGCCCCAAAAACATTATGTCACAATGCTACTTTTCTTATCGCCACAAAAAAATGTGTACAATCGCAAACCCTTCACTATCAACAGTCCTTAGCAATGTCGAAGGTAGCAGGCAGGTGTTCCTGCTCATTAGTTTCCCTGACTGTTAATTAATCCAACACCTGTTTCGTTTCCTCAGTTCGGTGTCCGGTATTGTTTATGTGAGTGTTTAGTTTACACTAATTCTCCTGCATGTTCTTCTTATTCATTAAAAAGACTTTTGTTGATCCTTGACTTATATGTGTGTGACTCTCTCTCTCTCTATATATATATATATATATATATATATATATATATATATATATTCCTCCGAGGAGGCAAGGGAGGCAGTGTTTCCTCAAAAAAACTGAATAAACACAAATATTACAAAATGTGACATTAAAAAGTCATATGTTTTTCTAAAGTAACACTGTCCAACAGCATAACCTGCAGATAAAATTACAGCTGGAGGCCACGTCTTTCATGACTCCCCTCAGCCCACTGACTTTAAATAGGCTAAAGTGTGTGCTGGGATTGGTGGGGGGTAGTTGAGAATGAATAAGTTGCCTCCATCACGCTATGATTGAATGTGATTGGTTATGATTGGTTCATGCGATAAATTCTGCCTCTTGATTTTGTGCATGTTCTCGAATCAGCCTGAATGAAGTCAATGATTGCGTTAATGGGAAGACTAATTTAAAAAGTAAGCAAACAACTGAGCCACTTAGATATCACCCCTTTATGTCATGTTAAAATCAAACCTGAAATGGCCTGAAAGCATGATGACTGTGAGGTTTTTTAGTGCCCAATCGGCTTGGGGAAATTTAAGGTACAACCACGATTTTGGAATAAATGTAAAAATGCTGGTAACACTTTATAATAATGGTCCGTCATTAATAAGTAACTATGCAGGAAGTAATGCAGGACTAATGAGTAGTACTACATTAACACTTCAGCTACTTCTATTAACTAATATAGAAACAAGCTTAACTAATTAGTAAGTAATATCAAATTTAGAAAATAGCTCCTTATTAGCTAATCAACAATTACCTAATGAGATTACCATCATTAATAGCTATTAACTACGGACAAATTGTTAATAACATTATCGTGTGTCTGAGACGTAATCAGTCATCATTTTTGAAGAATGACTAGGTACTTGAGTAATTAGTGATGCATTTTATGACCACGTTGAGAGTAAAAAAGGACAATCTTCAAGAACTACTAGTGATCTGGACCATTATTTTAAAGTGAAAAAGATGTTTTTCACTTTAAAATAATGGTCCTGATCATTAGTAGTTCCTGCATAATGACTAGGTAACACTTGAGTAATTAATTTTATGACTATATTCATTATTGCATTTTATGAATATATTCAGAGTAAAAAAAGACAATTGCTCACATCTCAGACACTTTAATGTTGTGATTAGTAATTAATTAGTAATTCTTTATAATTTGTCATAGTTACCTATTAGTTCTTAATGATGCCAATCTCATTCTCTAATTATTGATTAGCTAATAAGGAACTATCTTAGTCCTAAATTTGATATTACTTACTGATTAGTTAAGCTTGTTTCTATATTAGTAGCTGAAGTGTTAATGTAGTACTCATTAGTCCTGCATTACTTCCTGCACAGTTACTTATTAATAGCGGACCATTATTCTAAAGTGTTACCAAAATGCTTTAAAATACTAACTTGATAAAATTTATACTTGGTTAAATAAATAGAACATTACATAGTTAATGTAAAAATACATAATTGAATTGTATTTGGTCTCTCTTTTTTATGTAATGTTTATTTAACCAGGAAAATGTATTTAACCAGTTGTGGCCTAATTGTTAGAGAGTTGACTTGTAACCCGCAGGGCACGGGTTCAAGTCTCAGTACTGGCAGGAAATGTACGTGTGTGTTCACAGTGTGTGTGCACTTGGATGGGTGAAATACAGAGAAATATATGGATGGGTGAAATATATATATATATAAATGTGATATAAATGTGTACACACACCAGATATAAATGTGCACACACACCACAAACACCACACCACAGCACAACACTGATATACTATATACTGTATACTTTAAATGACATGATTTTAAATCTAAAAATGATAGTTATAGAACAAAATCTCCAACCTTCTCTATTCCACACAGTACAAGTGGGTGGAGAGCAGCGGCTGTCAAGCACCAAAATGATGACAAAAAAACAAAAAATAAAAATTACATATTAGCATGGAGCTGTTTGAGTACACTTACAATCTTTGTCTACTTTGCACATTTTTAAAAGTTAGCGAGATTATAAATATTGACCATTAAAAATGTTAAACTGTAAAGCTCAGCATGTTCCCTTGTTTACTGATGACAGTTCGCCTTGACCACACGCACATAAACTGACAATGAACAGCACCACGCACAGCTTGCTCCTTAAACTCAAGTTTAACGCACCATCTTTCACAGTTTGGGACAAAAACAAATTCATCAGTACTTTTATCATTTGGCACGCATGCTAGAATTTCAGCAGTGAGAAGCGCGCACACGCACACACACACACGATCACGAGAGTTTTTTTAGATGGTCAGATTCAAAAATTAGCCCCTTGCTGGTAGATGCAACTACACCTTTATGTGGGCACAAAGCATGTTTTCCAAGTGCTAAATCAAGACAATTTACACATAACTTCGCCCACCATTGTCTGCTTAACCAGACAAAATTACAAAAGAAATCTAACTGATTACAGGGACAGTTGTGTGGAGAATAAGGAGAGAGGATTGATGTGACCGGTTAGAGTTCAAATCCACCTTTTCCAATCTCATTCTACTCTATATCAGCTCAAAAAAATAGCTTATCTTAAATAAGAAATGAAGAAAATATCAGAAAAGTGGAAATAAAGTGCATAACAGATATTTATTAATGGGAATAAAGTGTTTAACGGGTATTTAATCGGCTTGTAATTTAAATTGGATGTGGTGTCTTCTCCCTTTTCCTATTGTATATCAGCTCCGAAAGTCATTATTTTAAATAAAAATGAAGAAAATATTTGAAAAGTGGACATAAAGTGCAAGCAGGTATTTAATAATGGGAATAAAGAGTTTAAGAGGTATTTAATAGGCCTGTAATTGAAACTGAATGTGGTGTCTTTGTGGACTGTGCAGCTCATATATTGTTACCACGCTGGAAGACATCTTTAAGATCAGCAGATTTGAAATGATAATGAACAGGGGTAGGTGAAGGGGTGGCTTTTAGGGATAGGAACAAGTAAGGTCTCAAAAAAGCAGCATCAATATACACTGAATAGGCACTGTCTGCATTGTGCATACATTGTTACAGATGTTACATTTATTGAGTGTTACAATTACCCCTGCTTTCCTGTACTTCTGGTTGTAAAGAAATTGTGACCACAATTTCTACAGAGATTTTACACTGTGTAATTGTTTGAGAAGACTGTTCACTTTTCAAGTTGGTTAGCCATTCTATTCTTGTCAAAGTGAGCAGTTCTTGGCCAGAACATGCTACAATATGCACCAAACTTCATGCCAGTAATTGAAGGTGTTGTTAGTAAGACTACATCTGAGGAGGCAACCAATTCAAAACTATAAAGAGACACTTTTAGGAGAACTGAAAGTTCCATTACTGTAAAAACCCAATCATGCGCAATGAAATTATCATTATCATCAGACATAAGCACCAAAAATGTTCCCAAACGTTTTGTGTATTTTCATACCCTCCATAGCTAAATGAAAATATTAATCCATTAAAACATTTAAGATTATGAGAATATACACCAAATTGGAGAGCATTAACCTTGTGAACATGTTTCTACTGATGACCCACAAGCGACTTCATTCAATGCTAATGCCAGCTAATTTCCTAATTTATCAGAAGAACACAAGCATATTTCAACTGCTAATCCATTATCCACTAGCATACTGATGTTTGAGTCAGCCACCATGATTGTTTTGCTACAAGGGCCTCTAATGTTTGAATATGTGCCATACAATAATCTTTATCCTGGAGCAGTGCACTGGTGCTGTAGAGCCGGCTAGCACTTTCGTGTTAGCAAGCAGCGGGTTCGCGCTGTTGCGTGCAAATCACACCCCGAGGCCAATGAAAGAATGACAAAGGTTAACAGTCCCCTGAGGGGAGGGGAAGGGAAAAGAGAGCAAACAGGGCAGAGGTGAAGAACAACCAAATAGGCAGAATGATAAGAAAAATGAGCGGAAAGAAAACAGGGACCTTAAAATGGGCCAATGCACTCTAGCATGTAACTCGCAAATACATGCACATAAGCGAGAGCTGTGGAAACAAAGTGAAATCTAAAACAATTACACAAAAGCACATGCACGGAGACGGGCCTGCACGCAAATAACTGACAGAAACATGAATGCGAAAACAAATCTATCTGTGCCAATTTAATTCTTTAATAGGTCTACTCAACTGGGCGTTACATACCGGGACTATAGAGTGGTGCAGGGATGATGCATTTTTGTAGGCCAAACCGGAAGTTAGCATCACACTGGTTCCTTCAACAAAAACCCAATAGGATTTTTCCATTGGCTTTTGGATTATTGCAGAAAATAAGATTTATGGCTACTGACAACTCTTGTTTAAGAACTTTTTCACTGAAACTTCAAGTTAATACACTCTCAAAAAGGATGTGTTAATTCTTAATTTTTTTTTGTGTTATGAAATATTTTTACATTTTGTGTCATTTTGTGACACAAATATGTGTTAAAACGAATAATGCGACAGTGTGTCCAACACAATGTGTTAATTATCATCCAATCACATTGTTGCTTGTGTTACTTCATGAGCCATTATTCTTCTCACAAGCAAGTTTCCATGCACTTCAACTTTTCATCATCATTGGATATCTTCAATGCGTGGAGGTGGAGAAAAATGTCTGTTTTCTTCAGTTAGATTTATTGTGAGTGGAATCGCTTCTAAGTAATCAATGACATGCTGTAGCCATGTCGTGATTCACCTAAAGGGGAATTTCACAGTGCTGTTTACCGCATCTCTCTCATGGTGCCATGTATTGTGTAAAATGCCAGTTAACATTATCTCTGACGCTTAATGGCGCACTATGTGAATTTTGCTCATATATAATACATACATGTTGTAAATTTTGAACAAAAAAAGTTACATAGTATACCTTTAAGTTTTTCCTGACCTTCTAGCTAATGTTAGCTAATGTTATGTGTCATAATAACACGTGTCTTTATTTCCATTCTTGCAGCTTTGAATGGAAGATGCCCCTGAAGCACTTGTGCACAGTAACGCAGGCAAGCTAGCAAGAGCCGTGCATGTAAAGCTCACTACCTTGGCCTCAAGATGCATGCTAGAGACTTCATCGCATGCCTCCCATGCCGGAAACACTGGTTCGAATCCTGCTTGGAGTGTGTTGAGTGGTTACATTTGTTACCATGAACCGGATGGGAGTGAGGTTTAGAGGATGAGTTTAACGGAGGTAAGCTAGTAAGAGCTGTCAATGTAAACCTCACTTCCCTGGCTTCAAAAGGCATGCTAGCGACTGACGCTAGAGACTGCGGCCTTTAGTGTTCCCTTGTTAGTGCGTCTGCCTCCCATGATGAAGATGCTGATTCAAATCCCGCTTGGAGTGGGTAGTTACATTTAAATTCAAGGTACAACTGTTAACTCTTCAGTAGGGCTGCATGATTAATCGCAATTACACCTCACGTGATTTGGCAAAGGCTGGGGATTATTTTATGCGCAGCTTGTCAGAGCTGTACGACTCTGTGATCAGTAGTAAATGCTTCTCTATCTGAAAGCCAGAGGGCGCTCTTGCGCAGAAACTCCAAATATGCCCTGACGCAGAAGTAGATCGCTGTAGCTGAATAAACAGAAGATTGAAATGCTTTGATTGATTAAACATGACTGATAAACACACGACTGCCTTATTCTGTGTAAGAAGCCACATCATCTCACAGAACATGTTATTAAATGTTGTCTTTTGTTGGACAAGATGATAATAAATGCTTCTTGTGTCTGGAAAGATGTTTGACTCATGTTGCTTTTTCAAATGCACATTATAATCGACTCAAACTCGCAGAGCTTTCAGATGGATTAGCATTTGGAGCCATACATCATTGACAAGCTTTGCATAAAAAATAATTACAGCCTTTGTGATTTCACAATCGCACTAAGCCAAATCGTTCAAGTGTGATTTCAATGTTATTTTTCTAATCGTGCGATTAATCAGGCAGCCCTACTCTTCAGCAATCAAGCAACATTGTTAATGGTTAAATTACTAAATTTTTGATTATTGAATTTTGACTATATTTGAATGTTGACTATTTTTATGTAAATGTAGCAGGTTTAATAAATTCTATTAACTTCAAGTTTGTTGTGTTTTTATTGCATACAAGTTTTGTTCAATTGGATCCAAAATAACACGTATATCTGCAGTCCCATTTAGCCACTTGCTAGCAACTGCCTTTTTCAAGACAAGTAAAAGCTTTAAAGAGGTCATTACTGATGTATTTATGTCATAGAATAAAACATGAAAATATCTTGAGCTTGTGTTCACCACAGACCTAATTTAACCAAACAAAAACAAAAACGATTGACTTTGTTGCGACTTTTGGGAACTGCTAAATGCTAAGTCATTTTCGGGTTTTGGCCTTGTCAGTGGAAAAGTAATTTTGGAAGTCATTTTGATAAAAGATTATGAAAACAAATTTACCCGATAGAACACACTACAAAAACGTTCAGAATAAGGCTAAAATGGATTGTGGCTTTAAGGTCCGTTCGCATTCACTGTTGCTGGGTGAAATTTTGTGGGTGAAATCCAGTCAATTTAATCAGAATCCGCACGAATGGGAATTTCGAAAAGTTCCCCACACAGATTTCCCTCATGTTTAACAGAAAGTTGCTTGGTTTGAAATAGACTTCTGTGTGAGCAGAGGTTCATACATCACACTACGCTACTGGCAATGGACAACAGACCTTTCTTTCCAGCAAAATGTTTCTGAAATAAAGCTAATGTGACCACACCATAGTTTGTTTCATTCTGTTCGATAAAAATTAAGCTAAATTAAGCTGTTTATTTTCTTGCCATAGGGCAAGTTAAATATGCCCTTGCATATTTATGAATGCAAAAGAAAGAATACAGGGACCTTAAAATGGGCCGATGTGCTCTGGCATGTAACTCGCAAACACACACACACACAATCGAAAGCTGTGCAAACAAAGTGAAATCTAAAACAATTACACAAGAGCACACGCACGGAGATGGGCCTGCACGCAAATAACTGACAGAAACACGAATGCGAAAAGAAATCCGCGCCACTTTAATCCTTTAATAGGTCTACTCAGTAACACACACACACAATTACCGAAGAAACAAACAGATCCTCAAAAACGCTCCAAATTGCTGGCACAAACAAAGCCCTTATCATGCTAGTTTAAAAAGCTCTTAAAGAATCCTCATTTCTTTCTCTCCCTCGCAGACTCATTAGTTGGATAACAGCAGAAGTGTGGCTCCCCCAGTCGGCCCTCTATCCTCGTTAGCGCCTGCTGGCCACTTTCCCCCGTGTGCTCGCAGAGCGCTCTGCTAAGTGAAGGGAGAAAAAGCAAAAGTGGCATACAACAAATTATTTGACCCTTCGGGCCGCCCTCTAGTTCAAACACAACATTTTTAGGAGCACCGTCACCCAACCCCCCACCTCGCACCCTGCTCGCGTAGCACCCTGCCTGGGCATCAGGTCTGATCTCTCTCCTGCCTGGCTCCTGGAGCGTTATTAAGTGAGAAGGCTGTGGCTGATTGTAGCCCATGGCGCAAAACCTGCTCTAACGTCTATACGCACGCTGCGAATGGCCTACTTCTACTCCATCAAGCTCTGTAGCACAAATGCACGCTCAGATAGACCAAATAACATTTTGTGCCAACCTCACGTCACCTTGCTTTTAATGTGACCTAACACTGGCAAAAGAAAGAGAGAGTAGAATACGCCGGAGGGCTGAAAAATTTTGCCATTTAATGTTTAAAGCTCTGTGTGTATGTGTATTTGTCTGTGTCTGTTTGTGTGTTTGGGTGGGTTTATTTAAAGACACAAATTTTGACAAGTTTGTTCCAACTGAAGAAACAGGTCAGCCGAATTATAGGGTTAAACTAGTCAACCAGATGCTTTTAACCAGGTCAACTCAGCTTAGCCAAGAAAGTCTAACAGCTCTAAACATGATCAACAAACAACTAAACCAGCTTGGGCCAGCAAATGACTGGTTTCATGATACAAACCGTGCAAAATAGCTACAATCAAAGGTGGATTATTTATAAACACAGCATGATTCAAATAATGGCAAATATATACAGATGTCTTACTGAATTTATCCAGCATATTCAACACTGAGATGATTTTTATGTAGATAGCTTAACAATTGAATCAAAGAACCAAAAAGACTTGTTTTTTGTAGGTTACTTGAAGTCACCATTTAAATATCTTTTCACTTACCAAGCTACAGAATAAGGACAACAATATAGGCTAAAAAATCAATAGCCTATATATATATATATATATAGGTATATATACTTAAGGAACACAAAAGAGCCTATTTTGAATACATTTTTAGTCATGCTTTTCCATGTAATTACAATGAACAAAGACTGGAGCTTTTAAACTTCAAAACGCACCATGACAGTACCATAAAAGTGATCCATATGATTTATGTGCTCCATTACAAGTTTTTGACGTTTTTTTGTTAACTGTTATGACTGGATCATCATTTACTGTAGTCAATGAGTTAAACTCGCTGAAAAGTGGATCAGCCCAATGTGTGGGGAAAAAAAAAATCTATGAGACCAGTTTTGTGAAATGGTTCAACTGATTCACTGAAAAGATTTGACTAAAAAAGTATGATTCATTTTAGAGAATAACAGATTTCAATCTGTTTCCTACAAAAAGCTTTCATATGGCTTCATATGACATGGAATATTGTCATATGAATCACTTTTATAATGGTTTAATTTTTTTTGGCCAGGATATTTCTGGATGAGCTTTTTTTTTTCTTGTTCTTCAAAGTTTTGGATGAGAAGGCTATGACTGATTTTGTGGTCAGAATCACATGTACAAACAGCACAGGTCCTCCTCCATCTGAATTATCATTCTTCATACACACTTAGCTCTCATTCTCTTTGTTCATGTTTTTTCTATCTTTTGAAAGCTCTAATCCATTCCCAGAGTGAATAAAAGCCATCTTTAATTAGACCACAGCACCTCTGAATATTCTATTTTTCTATCTTCCTTTTCTTCTCTTGTGTATTACACGGAAGAGACATTCATAGCTCTTCATTAACCGTATGGAACATGTTATTGTACATCATTAGTGGAGCGGCATGAGCAGCAATCCTTCAAGACACACAACCAGATGTGATCTATTAAGTTGAATAACAATGAGCAGTTAAACCATTTGTTTAGTTAAACTAATCAAAAGGTTTCTATTGCACATGAATGGAACTTTATTTGTGCTTGATAGAGCTTTTAGAATTCTTTACACCTACACTCTAAAATTGCTGTGTTAAAAACAACTCAAGTTGGGTCGAAAATGGACAAACCTAGCAATTGGGTTGTTTTAACCCAATTTCCAACCTATTTTGGGTTCATTTTAAGCCAGCCATATAGCAATTTTTAAACAATAGTTGGGTTAAATAAAGCTGCCCAGCACGTTGGACAAACATTTAACCCAATCGCCGGGTTTGTCCATTTTCAACCCAACTTGGGTTGTTTTTAACCCAGCATTTTTTAGAGTGTAGGATCCCCCCCCCCCCCCCAAAGACCGTGAAAGAAATGCCGATTTTATGTCTCGATCTCTCATTTTTGCCACTGAAACCATCTTTTCCTTCCCTCAATAACAGTGCCCACATCTCCCCTCGACCATCCTCAATAACCTCAATTTCCTACTATTACTCTGTCAAAAGCTCCCAGAGGATGACAGCGGAGAACAGTGGAGCCGAGAGCTCGGTAGCAGGTGCCACCGCATCTGAGGTCACAGATTTCTCATGTCAAAATGACCTACAGTGAGGGCTAGCTCTGTGACAAGAAACAAAAGACAGACGAAGAAAGAGAGGCTGAAAGGAGAGAGGAAGCTATCGTATGACCGAGTAGGGTGGTTAATTTGCTCTAACAAAACGAAGAGGCCTATTGGGGCACAGACAACCCTAGTTAGGGGAAGAAAGAAAAACTTTGTCTGTGTGATGATCTGAAAACAATGGCGTCTTTGTGCGCTCGGATGGGAGCTTTTAAATGCAGCTGAAGAGCGTGCAGGCAGAAGAAATAGCGATGAGATGAGATGAAAGGAAATTATTAACATCCAGAGGTGGGGAGGAAAGCAGCAGTGTGCCGTGAATGCAAAGAACACAGCGGTATGTTGTCATAGCGATCTCTTACACACATTATTCAAACAGCGCAGAGAATGAAATCGAGAATAAACTTTACTTAAAATATCTTGCTAATTAACATAAATCAACCTTTTCTCATTCTTTTCTCTTTTAACCCCTTGGCATTGAGGTCTCTTTTGAATGGTATTTGTACCACGGGTGGTACAGTAGAATGCTAACAGGTTAATAAACCATGGTAACACTTTAATTTAAGGTCTTTTAACTAGTTGCTTTTTAGCGTGCATATTACTAGAATATTGGCTGTTTATTAGTACTTATTAAGCACAAATTAATGCCTTATCCTGCATGACCTTATTCTACATTCTTAATCCAACCCAATAGCTAAACTTAACAACTACCTTACTAACTATTAATAAGCTGTAAATTATGATTTTATTGAGGGAAAAGTCGTATATAGTTATATGTGTTCCCTATATTAAAGTGTTACCTCAACCATTTCTCCTTGTTTTATTGGCTTTTATTAAACAACGTTTTAATGTCCCCATCATATCATGTTTTCTTGTAGAGCAACTGATTTTAGGTGAAAAAGGTTTCAAGTGAACTACGTGGCTATTGGTATATATAGATATAAACTCACGATTCTGACTTTTTTTTTTTCTCAGAATTGTGTTTATATATCGAAATTCTGACTTTATAACATGCAATTGCGAGTTATGAAGCCAGAATTGAGAGATATATACTTGCAATTCTTGTTTCCCCTCACAACTGAACTATATAACATGCAATTGTCAGTTTTTTATCTCACAATTCTGAGAAAAAAAGTCAGAATTGAGGGGAAAAAGTCAATAAATATATCATATAAACTTGCAATTCTGACTTTTTTTCTTGCAATTGCAAGTTTTTAATCACACAATTCTGACTTTATATCAGGCAATTCTGACTTTATAACTCGCAATTGTGAGTTTATATCACAATTCTGAGAAAAAAGTCAGAATTGAGAGAAAAAAGTCAAAATTGCAAGATATAAAGACTTTAACTGCAAGATATATAAGACTTTTTTCTTGCAATTGCGAGTTTTTAATCACACAATTCTGACTATATATCAGGCAATTCTTACTTTAAGTCACACAAGGCTAACTTTATATCACGCAATTCTGACTTTATAACTCGCAATTGTGAGTTTATATCACAATTCTTAGAAGAAAGTCAGAATTGAGAGAAAAAAGTCAAAATTGCAAGATATAAACTTACAATTCTGACTTTTTTCTTGCAATTGCGAGTTTTTAATCACACAATTCTGACTTTATAACTCGCAATTGTGAGTTTATATCACAATTCTTAGAAAAAAGTCAGAATTGAGAGAAAAAAGTCAAAATTGCAAGATATAAACTTACAATTCTGACTTTTTTCTTGCAATTGCGAGTTTTTAATCACACAATTCTGACTTTATATCATGCAATTCTGACTTTATATCAGGCAATTCTTACTTTAAGTCACACAAGGCTAACTTTATATCACGCAATTCTGACTTTATAACTCGCAATTGTGAGTTTATATCACAATTCTTAGAAGAAAGTCAGAATTGAGAGAAAAAAGTCAAAATTGCAAGATATAAATGTGCAATTCTGACATTTTTCTTGCAATTGCGAGTTTTTAATCACAGAATTCTGACTTTATATCATGCAATTCTTACTTTAAATCACACAAGTCTAACTTTATATCATGCAATTCTGACTTTATAACTCGTGAGTTTCACAAGTTCATGTGCCCATATAATCTTAGCGTAAGTGGTAAACAGATTTGGCTTGCTGTCTGCTATAGAGGGGCTTGGAAAGGATATTCTACTCAAGCTCCAATTGCCCCCATAACAGGCAAATATAGTACAAAAAGGAGGAGAAGGGGAGGAGGAGGTATGCCGAAAGAAATAACAACAGGAAGAGGTAAGATGCTGGTTTTATACCTTGGTATTAATTGGAAGATTAGATGGGCGTACTCCTCCCGAAATTACGTTTATTAACTTCACTGATATCACAATTCTGAGAAAAAAGTCAGAATTGAGAGAAAACAATTCAATTGTGAGATAAACTTGCAATTCTGTCTTTTTTCCTTGCAATTGTGAGTTTTTATCACACAATTCTGACTTTATAACATGCAATTCTTACTTTAAATCATACAATTCTGACTTTATAACTCACAATTGTGAGTTTATCTCTTGCAATTCTGAGAAAAAAAAGTCAGAATTGTGAGATGAAAAGTTTTTTTTTATTTTATGGCAGAAACAACCTTCAATACCTAAGTGATGTCAGCGAAAAAGGAAAGTAATTTTGGAAGCCAAAAAATGTATTACATTTTGATGAAAGATTATGAATTTTGTTTTTCTAGATAAACACTGTAACATGCACTACCGAAACTCTCAAAATAAGGCTATGATGGATTGTGGTATTAGTTTGTTTGAAAATCATTCTGATAAAAATTAAGCTTTAAAATTAAAAAT
This sequence comes from Megalobrama amblycephala, assembly GCF_018812025.1. Classification (NCBI taxonomy): domain Eukaryota; kingdom Metazoa; phylum Chordata; class Actinopteri; order Cypriniformes; family Xenocyprididae; genus Megalobrama; species Megalobrama amblycephala. Next base: position 37,491,915 of record NC_063050.1, read on the forward strand.
TAAAAATGTTTTAATTGTCGTGGAGGACCCCCAGCACTGCACATTTTGGATGTCTCTCTCATCTAACACACCTGATTCAACTCATCAGCTCATTAGTAGAGACTGCAAGACCTGAAGTAGGTGTGCCAGATAAGGGCTACATACAAAATGTGCAGGGCTGGGGGTCCTTCAGGACAGGTTTGGGAACCACTGCTGTAATCAAGTTAAAGTGCCTGAGCTTGACTAGAGTATATTTCTGAATGTCTGGCACAAGAGAGTTTAAAAGATACTGAATAACAGAAATGACCCAGATATTAATGAGGGTGGCAAATGTTTTTAAACAAATGCACACTCTGGGGAAAATTCCACTGTTTTAAAAAGTTTTTTTTATCTGTAAATTAGAAGTACTTTAATGATTATGTTCATAGGAAAACTAAGATTAGTTGTTTTATCAAAAGTGAACGGTATACCTCATTAAAATAATAGAAAATAAATGCTCCGCATGTCTGCCTGATCTCTGGAGAATCAAATTTAGAGATTGCAATGAGTGTGAACTGTGTGCTTTATAATAATGAAAGCCTCATGGAACTCATCAAAGGATTTATTCTGAAAACCCACTGTGGCACAAACACACACGCACACACTCGTTCGGCTACACGCACACGCACAGGGGTTTTTAATTACTCTTAGTCACTGAAATTGGGATCAGTGTCTAAACTAATCTTCATGCATGTCTGGTTCAGGATGTAATATCTGTAATAGAGCAGTATGAATACTGTTACACTGTCTCCCACTGCTGAAATGCTTATAATTCAAATGAGACTGCTGGAGTTGTTATATTTAATTTAATCTACCAGCCTAAAAAATTATCTGCAATCAGAAGCAGATTGCGGTGATTAAAGTGAAATATGGTTTTAAATGTGCATTAATTTTAATGTGACAATGTGTTGTGCCAGAGATTTGCAGTCAATCCGATGACTTACAGATTCATTTTTAATAAAATAACACAAAACTTTAATTACTGCCCCGGCAAAGGTAAAAGTGACTTATAAAATATAAAAATCATATATTTATAAAAGTATTAGATCAAAATCGCTCTGTAATCACTGTGGGATCAAGGTTAATACCTTCAAGCACAGTACGCTCGAGCTGACAAAAAAGGAAAAATTTTATTACAAAAGGAGAAGTGACAGATTTTAAATGATGAAAGTTTTAAAAGTTTTGAAAGTTAATCATTACTTCATGTGAGATTATATCAGCTCCCACTTTCCAACAGAATATGGTTGAAACAAGAAAAATGAATCTAGAGTTTAACAAGACATGAAGCACATGAACCATTAAACTGTCAATTACTGTATTTAGAATGACCCAGTTTTGATATATTATACACACATAAATACACATTAAAGGTGGAATGTTCAGTGGCTTTAAGCTACATACCTATAACCCCAGACTGAGAAATATTTACTGGAGTGACAAGTGTGACATCTAGCCCCAGTCACCCCTATACATCCCAATTCAGAGGCTGCATCCTTCGGAGGCCACATTCGGAGGCTGATTTAAATCCTTTTAAATGCGTTTCCTGTGAAATGAAGAACGACAGATGAATCCTTTGCGTCCTTGCCTACCCCAGAATTCATTGCGCACCAATGACGACAGGTTTTTTTTTTTTTTTTTTGAAAGAAATTGCCAAATTAAACATTAGTATTGGGTTTCAACTTACTCAAATATCTAATGATACAAATGTAAAAATAAAAACTTGAAAGTGGTTCAAATGTTGACATATGCAAGATGCATTTATACAGTTTATACTCTTTATTATACACAGAAATGGACCCTGGTGATATTTAGACAGTTTGTGTTTTCAGACAGTTTAATATAACTTTCAAAAAAGTCTAGTACAAACGTTACTGTCACTCATCAACGGCAGCTGTCACAGTTGCTAGGTGACCAGAGCAGTCCTAGACTGTCCCCTTTAACGAAGCTCAGTCCAATCTTCGCGGCCTTCGAAGGCGTAGCATTTGAAGTCTGAGTGCTTTGAAGGATGCAGCCTTTGAATTGGGACACAGCCCTAAAGTCGCTCCAAACATATTAACCCATGTGTAACTGCATTGGAGACAATAAATAAATAAATAAATCAATAAATAAACCAACCAACCAAATGGTTTAAAAAACAGTTCAAGATCACGTTTCAAAATAAATGTAAAAATAAAAATAAAAATTACAAAAATGTTTTTAATAATATGAACTATACACTCACTAGCCACTTTATTAGGTACAAATATCTAATCAGCCAATCACATGGCAGCAACTCAATGCATTTAGGCATGTAGACGTGGTCAAAACGATCTGTTGAAGTTCAAACTGAGCACCAGAGAAAATATCCAGACTGGTTCCAGCTGATAGAAAGACAACAGTAACTCAAATAACCGCTTGTTACAACCAAGGTCTGCAGAAGAGCATCTCTGGATGCACAACACATCAAACCTTGAAGCAGATAGTCTACAGCAGCATCAGATCACACTGGGTGCCACTCCTGTCAGCAAAGAACAGTTCCCACTGGCTCACCAAAATTGGAAAACTGGAAGATTGGAAAAACGTTGCCTGGTCTGATTAGTCTCAATTTCTGCTGTGACATCCAGATGGTAGGGTCAGATTTTGGAGTGAACAACATGAAAGCGTAGATCCATCCTGCCTTGTATCAACAGTTCAGGCTGTTGGTGGTGGTGTAATGGTCTCAGGGATATTTTCTTTACACAAATTTTCCCACTTCATGCCAGTGTTAGTGTGCACACCGACACGAAAAACGGCAGGCGTAAAAGCGTAATTTTTTAAAAAACGCCTCGGGTTCATTTTTTGGTTTGATGCGCCATGTTAAAACCTGGCCGACCAATGAGAGTGGTGCTTTTGTTCACGTGCCTTGGTGGCACTCAAGCACAAAACAGTCTTGCCGAGCACACATTGATACCAAGACGTCGAAGAGAAAGTAAGTAGACGAGGAAGACCCCTACAAACTATCCATGCATCTCAAACAGCTCCCAGGCTTCCTAGGTCATGTATCAGTTTACCGTGTAAATGAATGTGGCCGACTCCCTGATCAGTGCCCTGACTAGTGAACTAGGGAGAGCTGATTGAGACGCACGCAAATGGGTGCTCAGCCACTTCTTGGCCACACCAATAGATGTGTATTATTTCTGTATTTTTACTGTTTCTTTGTTTTTTTTCTTTTACATTCAAGAAATATAGTTGAGAATGTCTATTTCATAAATATGTTTATTTGCACTACCGTTTCTGACTACCATCTCTCATATGTCATATGCCATTTAATATCTGCATTTTTATCTTCTTGAACTTTATTAATATCATAAATATGTTTATTTGCACTACTGTTAAGCACAAGCGCCACATACTGTCAGGGAGTGAATTTGCAGGTTCACTCGGCGCATCGCCAGTGAAAATCGCTTGGGTATGAACACAAAAAACATCTCGAAAAACGCTGACGATAAAAGCGTGCGATATTCGTCCCGGTGTGTACAGGCCTTTACATTATTTTTGTGTTACTTTTTCTCATCTAGGCTGGGCTGTTTGTTTGTTTGTTTTTAGAACAACAAAAAGTTCTATTTTTGGCAAATGTAATGGCCCTTTCACACCAAAAGTGAAATCAATAAGCCTCAGGCTGAAGAAAATGCAAATTCACACCTGTACAGTAGAGGGCGCTGTTCAAACAAGCCTTTCAGGTGTTCTGCCATTCTGGAATACTGAAGAATATGAAGCAGAAGAAGTAGTAAATGAGTAAATGTATGGTCACATTTAGTCTAAAACTAGTCTCGAATAACCATCAAGTTTACATAGCGATTATCACTCACGATTCTCTCAACAAATTGTCAAAATTAATGCATTACTTTACTAGTTACTTGAAAAAAAGTAATCCGATTACGTAACTCGCGTTAATTGTAATGCGTTACCCCCAACACTGCACCTCGTATATAATACTGGCTATTAAGAATTATGGGTAACGGTCAAGGGCCAAAATGAATACAAAAAGTACCTGGACACTTTCTTGGTTGTTAGTGGTTCATGTCCTTTGTTAATGTGATGAACTACACCTGTAATTACTCTAGGACATTTGTTTGAACTGACCACTAAAAATCTTGGTGGGTAAAAGTCATCTAAAAAAAGGCCACATAAAATTTCTCTGGGTGTCTATGTTTGGATCCACCACCAACCAACCAATAATTCCCATGTGAAAGAAATAAAAACACAGTGAGCTCTCTGTGTCAGACGAGGCATATGGTAGACGATCGAGTGTCATATGACAACGAGAGAAGGGCTTTTGCCGACACAAGCTCAAACACACTCGCATCCCATGACCGCTCAGCCTTTCCTGACTGAACTAGTAAACAGTGCGCTCTTTCTTCACCGTTCAGATTCTAGTTAAACTTGTGACTAATTTGTCTCGTACCTATGCATGCAGACATCATGCATTCTACGCCCCTCGGGACCAGAGAGAAATGAGATTATTTCTGCACCCTGTACACAGAGAAAGGTCTTTGTAATGAAAGCTGCACATAACTTATAATGCTTGATGTGGATCATCAATCAGGCTGTAGTCTGTGAAAGGTCTTCTCCATGCCGATTCATATATCATAGCACGTTTACTTTTCTTGTGAAGAATTTAACAAACAACTCATCTCATGCATATTTAAATCTCCTTACTTTTTTGATCAGGTGCCGAAAAGTTTCGAAAAAGGAAAGCGTTAAAGAAAATGCATGCCTAACTATTTCATTCAAAGCGTTAAAATAAGGACAAAGGAACAGATGCTAATTTCAGAGGATACGGTCTGCTTTAACTCGACTCATCATGTTTTAGCTCATATTTAAATAGGCGTAATTCTGAAAGCTCATTGATGGTTTCCATTTAACTTTTATATGGCGGTCCATTTTCCTTTACCGAGCGAGATGAAACACTCAAATTCTCTTTAAGGAGTTCATTTATCACGCCGTCCATTGAAATTGAGAGGCTGATTTCTGCAGGTGCATAACAATGTGTTTAGCATCACAAAAGCGGCGGTAATGCAATAGATCAGCACTCTGCATAACTTTGGCTACCACACAACCAACAAAATCGACTTTGTAGCATGTACTTCATGATGATATGAAGCGATAGCCAAAATGAGGACAGGAGAAAGAGAGAAGCTTTTAGAGAGAAATGTAAAATACAATTTACAGTTATCCATTTTGCATTTATTTTTTGGTCACACTTTACATTAGGTGTCCTTAACTTAAAGTCACCTAATATAAAGTGGGACCCATTTTTATGCAATTAAATGTTATTAAATATGTAACATTGTCATCAAGGCTGCATTTAATTGATAAAAATACAGTAAAACAGTAATATTGTGAAATATTAGTACTAGAGCTGTCAAACGATTAATCGAAATTAATCACATCTGAAATAAAAGTTTGTTTACATGATATGTGTGTATACTGTGTATAATTATTATGTATATTTAAATACATACACATGCATGTATATATTTAAGACAAAATTGTTATATTCGTATATAAAATATTTATATTTCTATATAATATAAATTAAATACATATATACATGCAAATATTTCTTAAATATATACATGTATGCGTATATTTAAATATACATAATAATTATACACAGTATACACACATATCATGTAAACAGACTTTTATTTCAGATGCGATTAATTGCAATTAATCATTTGACAGCCCTAATTACAATTTTAAAAAGCTGTTTTCTATTTAAATATAATTTAAATGTATTCCTATGATGTCAAAGCTGAATTTTCAGCATCATTACTCCAGTCTTCAGTGTCACATGATTCTTCAAAAATCTTCCTAATATGCTGATTTGCTTCTTAAAGGGTTAGTTCACCCAAAAATGACAATTCTGTCATTAACAAGGTTATTATAGTTTTGCATTTTTCATTAGTTTTTATTTTTATTTCGTTTTGACTTTTTGTTTTCAAATTCAGTTTAGTTTTAATTAGTTTTTAAAGTGGGTTTGCTAGTTTAGTTTAGTTTTTATTTTTTGAAAATGCTTAGTTTTAGTTTAGTTTTTATTAGTTTTAGTGTTAGTTTTAGTCTTTTTTTGTAATTTGGGTTATTTGTCAGGGGCAAGATTCAAAAAGGTCAGAAAAAGTATTGTGTAATAATAACTCAACAAAAACATCATACAATTTTAAAAAAATATTCATTCAAAAATAAAACCAGTACATAAAATGTAAATATGGGCACAAATATGTAAACAGTCTCAACACTCCGCAGTAAGTGCAAAATGTGTAAGTGACGTGTGCCAGTAAAAAACCTATAAGAGCCAACAGACTTAAGACATACATGAACCGCATGTAGCCTTTTCAACCCATTTTTAAGTCACAACAAGACATTTTTGACAGATTGTTGGGGAGCTCAATCTGAGAAAAGAACATGACAAATAACAAAAAAAAAAACCCTTTAAATACAGCTTTTCAATTTTTTTTAGTGTGTGTGTGACACCTTCACAAAATTGCCAAAAAATCTACCAAAAATCTACACATCTTCTATACAGAATTCACACCCTATACAAATACCACAGCTGTACAATTTATAATATACTAAATTTACAATAGACTACTCGTCTGGATTGAAGCAGCAAACATTCAGTGTATAAAGGCCAATTCACACCGCACCGACAAACGCCAACAAACTCGTCTGTTGGAGTTTGTTGGATCGGTGTGATACCCCTGTTGGCGTTGGTCTGAGTCGGTTTTCACCAGACTGAACATGTTTAATCGGCGTTAGTTTGGTAGTCTGAGCATCCAACAAACGGCAACCAACTCTGACGTAATCTGACCTGACTACGAACCGTTGCCATGACGATGAGGCAAGTCCACTGCAAAGACAGCTGTTTGATCGCGCCCGCGCCTCACGCACACACAACAAAGCAGCGGAAATGTGACATCGCAGCTTGTTCGTTATAAAAAATAAAATAGTTTTTTAAAAAAATGAAAACATACAAAAGGTACAATAGTCCATAGTGCAATCCTTGCCATTCAGCAAGAGCACGTTAAGAGAGGTAACGTTAACCACCATGAGCAACGCAGGTTTACCTTCAGTGACACTAAAACTCTGTAAACTTGATTTTTTTCTCACATTTTCATTTTGGGTGAACTATGCAAACACATTTGAATTTAAGCAGCAAATATTCAGTGTAAGAGTAAACAAATGACATTATTTAATATTTGAATCACAGCTTATATAGTGTTTTGACATCGACAACCCAAGTGCATTTTACCTCAAACTTGCGTCTAGTTAACGTGCTGCAGTAGCAATCGCTTCTCGCGTCGACATTAACACGCTGACAAAGTTATATTTAGAATTAAAAATATTTTTATACCACTTTTTAATGTGTGATTGTGTAAAGGTGTTCACGAGATACCAACCTTTAGCGAACTTGCTTTCAAAGTCGAACACTCGTTCTCATGGAGACGCGGTGTGCACTGACGGGAGGGGCTGTGTGTATGTGCGCGCGCGTGTATGTGAGAGACGCAGGGAAAGGAAATGCAGCTGAACGTTATAAAATACAAATTTGCTCTATGAAAGACATTGATAAAGACGAAAACTAAGGACATTTAATCTATAATTTTATTTTATTTTAGTTAGTTTTGCCAAACACACATTACAGTTTTAGTTAGTTATCGTTTTTTTGTAATGCCTCGTTTTTATTTTATTTCAGTTAACGACAATGTTTTTTCCCACCTAGTTTTCGTTTTTTCGTTCGTTTTCGTTAACGATTATAACCTTGGTCATTAATTACTCACCCTCATGTCGTTCCACACCCGTGAGACCTTCGTTCATCTTTGGCACACAAATTAAGATACTTAATAAGATACGGATAAAATCCGATGGCTCAGTGAGGCCTCCACTGACAGCAAGATAATTAACACTTTCAATGCCCAGAAAGCTACTAAAGACATATTTAAAACAGTTCATGTGACTACAGTGGTTCAACCCTAATGTTATGAAGTGACGAGAATACAAACTGCCAAAGTCACGTGAACTAATGAAATTACGTAACGTTTCGAAACACATATGAGGTAACGAAGCCTCGTTTACTGAAATCATGTGACTTTGGCAGTTTGATACATGCTCCGATCCACTGAGTTGAAACAAAAGATTCTTAAAACTTCATGAAGCAGTGTTTTGAAATTGCCCACCACAAGATATTGTTGAATAAAGCTATTATTTTGTTTTTTTGGCGCACAAAAAGTATGCTCGTTGCTTCATAACATTAGGGTTGAACCACTGTAGTCACATGAACAGTTTTAAATATGTTTTTAGTAGCTTTCTGGACAATCTGTTAATTATCTTGCTATCAATGGAGGCTTCATTGAGCCATCGGATTTTATCAAAAATATCTTAATTTGTGTTCTGAAGATGAACGAAGGTCTTACGGCTGTGAAACAACATGAGGGTGAGTAATTAATGAATTTTTGGGTGAACTAACCCTTTAAGAAACATTTCTTATTATGATCAATGTTGAAAACAGTTGTGGTGCTTTATATGAATGATGCATTTTTTTGTGTTCAGGATACTTAGATGAATAGAAAGGTCAAAAGAACAGCATTTTTTTTAAATGGAAACCTTTTGTAAGATTATAAATATATGTACATATATATTGTACATATATATTATACTGTATAAATACTGTACTATATACAAATAATATTAAATATTTAAAAATTAACATGTTGCACTGACAGCATGAATATGCAGCAGTCTAAAAAAACCCCAACTGGTCTGATCTAGGCAGTGAATAAAAATCTCTCTCTCATTCCCACCGCTGCCTGCAGCCAAAGGCTCTCATCATAAAATACGAAGCTGACAGGAGGTGTTCTGGATTAAACCTGTTTAAACAGGAGACCGTGGAGAGCAGGCGTGTCTCTGCTCGTGGGCCGCTTAGGTTCACGCTGTCTGGATTAGACCCCGAACAGAGCCCACTCGCGCACATCAACACACACCGACATACACACACAGACAGAGCTTAGCAAGCAATAAAGCATCTCACACCTGACACCACTTTAACCTGCCTGGTGCAAAGAGAGAGAGAGAGAGAGCAGACAGGTAGACAGATTGAAGCACTGCGTATGAGCGCATGTTCATCAACAACATGAGGAGCGAATGAGGCAAGCGTGGCTAATGTAAAAGGAAAACGAAAGCGCCAAACGAAAAACTCCATCATGATATGGAAAATAAGACATGACACGTGAGGGGACCATCGTTATGGGGGTGAAAAGATACATTGCTTACAAACGAGTTTAACACACTGACAAAAAATTAAACTTGAAAAATCATCTGGGTCATTCTATTAAATGGATGCCATTTGGGCCCTTCAAATACATGTAATTATATATAAAAATATGAATGCCAGCTTTAACTATGTAGTAACTGTGTAGTAAAGACATTTTTCAATACAAAAAATTGTGTGTGTGTGTGTATGTATATATATATATATATATATATATATATATATATTGCTTGAGATGACACACATGTACCTGATAAAACGTATTAAATCTTACAGAAATATACTTCAATAATGACAAAAATATAAAATATATCACAGAATGGCCCATCTGCTGCTATCATTGTTTATACAGCATAAACATATTATAAAGATGACAGTTCTCTAAAACCAAAATTAATCCAAGAGTAGTTTCTAGGTTGAGAACCGTAATGATTTTACCTGGAAGAGTGGCTTTCAGTTTGGTTCAGTTTGAAGAGACTTTACAGACAAACATTCTAACCTTGTACTAATGGGTTCTTCAGGAGTTGGAGAAGGCAAGAAAATTGAGGCTGTTTGGGATAGAAGGTCTAATCAATACAACTATGCACCTGGGTGTTGACTGTTGAACTGGCAATATATTGAAAATACAAATTTCCATGAATATCCTGTGGAAAAAAAATAAAAAAAAATAAATAATAAAATTTTTACTTTCAAGTTTTAATTAGGAAATGAACACCTACTTTATAACAGACCTGACCTCTGAATCAATAAATCACAAAAAGGCAGTGAACTATATTTAACATAACCTAATTAAAATCCTTAAACTCATAGACATAGACCTTAGTCAGGGTAGATGCCATATTGAATTATACATGGAAGAAAATGAGGCTGTGAGAGATAAACTTACAGTCTTTACAATGGCATGCACTGTAATGGTCCAAAATTACATATATAATTTTTATATTATATATATATATATTATAATTTTCATATCTCATCTTTCAGAACTTTCTCATAATTTTTTCAAGAAACATTTGGCATGTTGTTAAACAACTTCAAACTTATAAGGCCTCCAATTATCTTTAAAACAAAGTGACAATCATGATTCCTTCCCACACAAGCCTCACATTCAAATATATACTGTACATATACACACAATAATCAGGCATAACATTATAACCACTGACAGGTGAAGTGAATAACACTGATTATCTCTTCATCACGGCACCTGTTAGTGGGTGGAATATATTAGGCAGAAAGTGAACATTTTGTCCTCAAAGTTGATGTGTTAGAAGCAGGAAAAATGGGCAAGTGTAAGAATTTGAATGAGTTTGACAAGGACCAAATTGTGATGGTTAGACAAATGAGTCAGAGCATCTCCAAAACTGCAGTTCTTGTGGGGTGTTCCCAGTCTGCAGTGGTCAGTATCTATCAGAAGTGGTCCAAGGAAGGAACAGTGGTGAACCAGCGACAGAGTCATGGGCAGCCAAGGCTCATTGAGGAACGTGGAGAGCGAAAGCTGGCCTGTGGTACGATCCAACAGATGAGCTACTGTAGGTCAAATTGCTCAAGAAGTTAATGCTGGTTCTGATAGAAAGGTGTCAGAATACACAGTCCATTGCAATTTGTTGTGTATGGGGCTGCATAGCCGCAGACCAGTCAGGGTGCCCATGCTGACTCCTGTCCACCACCGAAAGTGCCAACAGTGGGCACGTGAGCATCAGAACTGGACCACGGAGCAATGGAAGAAGGTGGCCTGGTCTGATGAATGACGTTTTCTTTTACATCACGTGGATGGCTGAGTGCGTGTGCGTCGCTTACCTGGGGAACACATCCTGGGCACCAGGACGTACTATGGGAAGAAGGCAAGCCGACTGAGGCAGTGTGATGCTTTGGGCAATATTCTGCTGCAAACCTTGGGTCCTGCCATCCATGTGGACCTAACCCTAAGAATTGTTGCAGACCATGTACATCCTTTCATGGAAACGGTATTCCCTGGTGGCTGTGGCCTCTTTCAGTAGGATAATGCTCCCTGTCATCGAGCATCTGTGGGATGTGCTGAACAAACAAGTGCAATCCATGGAGGCCCCGCCTCGCAACTTACAGGACTTAAAGGATCTGCTGCTAACATCTTGGTTCCAGATACCACAGCACACCTTCAGGAGTCTAGTGGAGTCCATGCCTTGACTGGTCAGGGCTGTTTTGACAGCAAAAGGGGGACCAACACAATATTAGGAAGTTGGTCATAATGTTATGCCTGATCTGTGTATATAAACTCAGTTTATCACATACTGCATCATATTCAAAATAACACCATCAAACAATTTACATGAAAAATTCATAGCAACACAGCTGCAGAACATGCTGACAATGAAATGTGCTATAAATTAGGCATTGCAGTAAATTTTGACAACCATCACTCTGGCATCACCGGGACTTTTATGATGACCAGCATGGACCGGACCTTATTGGCAACAAGGTTTCAGCAAAGTTTCTTTATTATATATTCAAGATTTTTGTTTGAGGTCATTTAGATCAACAACATTGGGGAGAAATCTGATCCAAGATCAATCTGTATCCTCTGGGCTACATGTGGCATCGAAGCCTGAATATTTTCATACTGACTCCAGACCAGCGACGAGGCTATCCCTGTCCCACCCAATTCACTCACACTAGCAGACGGTGGCCAGTGAACCAGATGCTCCTTTTTCAGCTTTCTGAACAAGGGAACTGTAAACGGACACAATGAGGACTGACAGCGGAGAGGGATCTCTGGACAGGGAACGGTGTGTATGCATATGTGTGTGTGTGTGTGTTTGAGTGTGCATATCTGCTTTGCCCGTCGCTCAGAATGTGCGGTGACATCACAGATGGCCATGCAGTTCCCCTGTCAGCTGTCCAAAATGGGAAGCCAGGATGTGATTGATGGAGCATGATGCTTCTCCAGTATGCTACACTGACCTGGAGTCAGCTCCTTTGAGACCGCTCAAAAAGGAGGTTCTGTCTGGCTCCAGCACAGTTTGGAGACATACTGGAATCCCAGAGGTCTTCTGAGTTCGGTCAGTGTGGTACAAGTGAATAAGATATTGCAGTGGTGTTTTTTTTTTTTTTTTTTTTTTTTACAGGAACAGGGTCAGTTATCTGCTCGGAGCATAAGCATGTTATTGAGAGGCCTTAAGATAAAACATTAGGCATAATATTTGAATTTGTTTTTCTTTCATTCATAAATTCAATAAAAACACTAACCGACTACTTTATTAGGTACACCTGTTCAACTGCTTGTTAACGCAAATATCTGTCAATCACATGGCAGCAACTCAATGCATTAGATATGAAGCATGGTCAAGATCTGCTGAAGTTCAAACTGAGCATCAGAATGGGGAAGAAAGGTGATTTAAGTGACTTTAAAAATGCCATGGTTGTTGGTGCCAGATGGGCTGGTCTGAGTATTTCAGAACCTGCTGATCTACTATGATTTTCACTCACAACCATCTCTAGAGATGGAGAAGAGAATGTCCAGACAGGTTCTAGCTGATAGAAAGGCAACAGTAACTCAAATAACCACTTGTTACAACCAAGGTGTGCAGAAGAGAATCTCTGGACACGTTGAACCTTGAAGCAGATAGGCTAAAGCAGCACTCCTGTCAGCTAAGAACAGGAACAAGAACAGTAAACTGAGGCTACAGTTCGCACAGCCTCACCAAAATTGGACAATAGAACATTGGAAAAAACGTTGCTTGGTCTGAAAGTTGCTTGGTCCATCCTGCCGTGTATCAACGGTTCAGGCTGGTAGTGTAATAGCGTGGGGGATATCTTCTTGGCACACTTTGGGCCCTTTACCAATTGAGCTTCGATTGATTACTTCTAGCAGGATAATACGCGCCATGTCATAAAGCTCAAATCATCTCAAACTGGTTTCATGACAATGAGTTCACTATACTCAAATGGCCTCCACAGGCACCAGATCTCAATCCAGTAGAGCACTTTAGGGATGTGGTGAAACAGGAGATTCACATCATGGAGGTGCAGCCAACAAATATGCAGTAACTGAGTGATTCTGTCATGTCAACATGGACCAAAATGTCTGAGGAATGTTTCCAGCACCTTGTTGAATCTATGCCATGAATTGCAGTTTTCCTTGATAAATTGATTAAAAAATCCATGATGGGAACCCCTAAAAACTTCTATATATGAAGTGCCTTGACAAAAGCCTTTAAGGTTTTATATATCCTTTTCCTTTTAGAGTGTGGTTCTCACATGGGAGATCCCAGGTTCAGTCAATGTTGTACTGATCACCCTCTCTTTCTCTCTCTCTGTTTCTTTCTTCAGTAATGCCCTTTCCCCATCTCTACTGTCTTTCTAAATAAAGAGTGGCAAATGCCCGTATAAAGTCACTAAAAGTGGAAAACACATTAATCAACCAAATTGACCAGCACGTCTTCCTCGGCAGGTCCACATCACACGTCTGCTCTCTCATCTCAGGTTGTCATCTGTAATATCCCCCCGGCACACTGGCCGACGCTGATATCCCCCCATCAGTCCAGCGCAAATGGCTTGTGCATCACAGGCACGGCTCAGCCCGGTGTGGACAGCTTGTGGTGAGGAGAAATATGTTCACTTTCTCTCTTTGCTGTCCTCAGCAGCCACCTTATCAGATCAAACAGCTGAGAAACACAGCAATGACTCAGTGACCACTGTGTGTGTGTGTTATATCTGCTTCCTGGGGCTCTAGATACCATATTGGTTACATTAGATATGGGAAAGCACACATGCACACACACATACATACATATCAGCGGTGCCTCATCCTGCTTTGTCCACCAGCAGCTCGGCGTCAGATATCATATTACTGACTGACTCCAGAGACATGCGCGGGGTCAATGGATCAGAACCTGATCGATACCGGGAAAGGAGATACAGGAGGTTATATTAAAGTGGACAGAATTAAATTAATGTGGAAAATACAACTGAAAGGCACATAGAACCTCAATTTTTCCTCAGTCACCTGTTTCTGGAATCCTTCTTTCTCTCTTTCTGTTCGCTCACATGCTAGACAGAGCAGGCATTTTACATATATATACAATAACCTTGCTCTTAAGCACTGAAACATTTATATTTAATGTAAATCAAAATTCAATAGCGTTAAAAAATATTTTAAAATGCCCCTATTATGCTTTTTCAAAAATTACCTTTCATGCAATGTGTAATGTAGCTGTCTGTGAATGTAAACAATCTGTTGTGAAGCTGAAAGTTGTGAAGTCGAAAGTGCACGATAAATAAAGTTATTGTCTATTAAAAGAAAGAATTGACACTAAACGGCCTAAACGAGTCATCAGGAATTTAAATTCCACTTCCGTGACGGCTACACATCACTGGGTAATACATTTGCCTAATGCCCTCCTTTTAGTGATGCACGGATCACGGTTATAAGACACAAACTCTCATTTTACGCTAAAACACAATGACAGTGCATCACTCTTACTTTCGTTTTACAAAACAGCATATCTCTTCAGAGAAAACCAATAAAGGAAAACAGTTGATTAGAGCAATTCATAGTGGACATTATATATAACACATAGGAAAAAAAACCTACAGTTTTACCTAAAATATACAAAAAATGTACACAAACTTATTCTTACTTATTCTGAGAAGAGTATTTTCCAACACAATGTAAATATTACCATGTTTATAGCGTATTTTTAAAAAAATTTTTCAGGCACTAATTTGCAGACGCAATTGCGGAGTTCACTTGTTAAGCAGCAATGGAGGCAAAACAGATCCTAGAGAAATAAAAGAAAAAAAGAAAAAAAGAGAATTAAATAAAAACAAAGGGAAGGAAAGAAAAATACTGTGTGGGAGCGTTTTAGTGAAGTAATTAACCAGGACCAATCAAGTATTGGGTATGTGATGTAACAGCTGTGAAATGCTGTATGTATTATGGTAATAAAACTAATAAAGCCTATATCCAGCCTTTGCTTGGGCTGAATGTATTTAATGACTTGTGTGTGTGTTCGGGAAGTTGCAATGACATTCCAATTTAAGTTTTAAGGGAGTAAAGCCTCTATTAGAGATATTTTTACGTAAATTAAATAGCTAAACGTTCATTTAAAAGCAGCTAAAGTTCAGTGCAATTTGTTACCATATCATAATACAACCCGAATTCTGGAAATGTTGGGACATTTTTTTAAATTTGAATAAAATGAAAACTAAAAGACTTTCAAATCACAGGAGACAATTTTATTCACAATAGAACATAGATAACATAACAAATGTTTAAACTGAGAAATTGTACTATTTTAGGCACAAAATGAGCTCATTTCAAATTTGATGCCTGCTACAGGTCTCAAAGTAGTTGGGACGGGGGCATGTTTGCCATGGTGTAGCATCTCCTCTTCTTTTCAAAACAGTGTGAAGATGTCTGGGCATCGAGGTTATGAGTTTCTGGAGTTTTGGTGTTGAAATCTGGTCCCATTCTTGCCTAATGTATGTTTTCAGCTGCTGAAGAGTTTGTGGTCGTCTTTGATGTATTTTTCTCTATAGGTGAAAGATCTGGACTGCAGGCAGGCCAATTCAGCACCCGGACACTTCTACGATGAAGCCAGAAGTCATCTGGAAGGGAGCATATGTTGCTCTAAAATCTTTATATACCTTTCAGTATTCATAGTGCCTTCCAAAACATGCAAGCTTTAGCCCGGAGAACACGGCGTCTGTGATTTCCAACAAGAATATTCAAATTTGGACTCGTCTGACCATAGAACACTTTTCCGATTTGAAACAGTTCATTTTACATGAGCCTTGGCCCACAGGACATGATGACGCTTCTGGACCATGTTCACATGTGGCTTCCATTTTGCATGATTGAGGTTTAGTTGGCATCTGCAGATGGCACGGTGGATTGTGTTTACCAACAGTGGTTTCTGGAAGTATTCCTGGGCCCTTTTAGTAATGTCATTGACACAATCATGCCGATGCAGTGTCGTCTGAGGGCCCGAAGATCATGGGCATCCAATAAAGGTCTTTGGCCTTGTCTCTTACACACAGAGATTTCTCCAGTTTCTCTGAATCTTTTGATGATCTTATGCACTGTAGATGACGAGATTTACAAAGCCTTTGCAATTTGACATTGAGGAACATTGTTTTTAAAGTATCCCACAATCTTTTTACGCACTCTTTCACAGCTTTGCACATCTTTACTTCTGAGAGACTCTGCCTCTCTAAGACTTCCCTTTTTATAGCTAATCATGTTACAGACCTGATATCAATTAACTTAATTAGTTGCTAGATGTTCTCCCAGCTGAATCTTTTCAAAATTTCTTGCTTTTTCAGCCATTTGTTGCCCTCATGCCAACTTTTTTGAGACCTGTAGCAGGCATCCAATTTGAAATGTGCTCATTTAGTGGATAAAAGTTTAAACAATTGTTTTGTTATCTATGTTCTATTGTGAATAAAATATTGGCTCACACGATTTGAAAGTCTTTTAGTTTTCATTTTATTCCAATTTAATTTGTTCATGAAAAACATCTACTTTGATCTGGTCTCAAATGAGGCTGGTTTGTGTTGTGGATGGATACATGTTGAGAAGATGCTGTTTTCTGCTCTGCAAAAACAGATTCCCTTTGTAAACACTTCCCAAGGACAAGGATGTGAAGAGTCAGAGGTTAAAATTACCACAGCGATACCACAGCAGTATAACCTTTTGAAGATTGTTTCTCAAATGTCCATAAGGCCAAAATAAGATTTACAAAATGCTTATCCATTAAAGATGGGACAGTACCCACTTTATTTGGACCAACTTTCTAATCAGAATCACAACCTGTAAGTATGATTAATTATTGACATATATATTTTCTACCTCATAGCGATTGTGTAGGTTTCCAACAAATAGGGCTGTGCAAAAAATTTAAGCTCTTCTTCTCTTTTATCGAAATCCTCTGAAATTTCTCTTAAAAAATTATTATTTTAGACTCATAATCTGTGACGGTGATGTTTTTCTCTACCCTCTACGACTTCGGTAAAGTTGGTTTTATATTCGCACATTCGGACATCCGTATTCAATAGTCTTGTTAATCACACTACATTGGACATTCAGTGGACATTCACAAGTAAATATGCCATTAAAACAATACGTGCCTATTTTGATCGACTGTGAAAAATGTTGTAAGTTGACAATCGTTGGTTTTCGATATCATGTCGCTGCTTAAAATTCTCAAACATTAATTTATTGCACATTTATTGGAAAGTCTGAATTTATCACAAGTCCGAATGTGCGAATATAAAACCAACTTTACCGAAGTCCCTCTGCGCCTCCACATTCGTCATTATGTTGTGCGTCAGGTCAAAGGATACTCTTCCGCCGCAAATCGACTTGCGCATTCTGCATATGGCCGTTTGCCGGAAGCTAGTTATTATAGTTTTTAAATTTTTAAATATGGATATTTTCCTTACAAAAATGCATAGCTTCGCTTCAGAACTATCCCTTTAAGATATTCATTGAAGAATATGTCAACTAGCATGCTACTAAATGTCCTACCAGCATGACACCGAATACATTATTTCTTTGGTTACCTCTTCTCTGATCTCCATAAAGGATTTGTTGATTACCATTGCTGCAACTTATACAAAGTCCAGACCTCCCGATATTTAAATTGATTGGTTAGATATTGATTAAGCTGGCTGCTTCAGGTGATGTATGTGCTCGTCTGCTCGCTGAATCTCTCTGGGGGCGCCATCAGACAGCACAACAATACAAAACAAACAACGTGGCCTGCCACAGAGAATAACATTCCACCAAAAACTCCTACTAGAGGAGAACCTCCACACCTGCTGTTTCTCAGTCAAAAAAAAAAAAAAAAATCCAATTATGGGCCGACAAGTAAACGTTTCAGCACTTAAGAGTGGATTGATAAGAGGCAAGAGTGATAGAGGGAGAGAGAAAGAGAGAAAGAGAGAGAGAGAGAAAAGGCTCATTTGCACAATAATACAGTTAGTGAGGTGATTTTAAAATAAGAAAAGCCCATTAACATTTAAATGACTGCAATGAGTTTCCAAATTAAGCATTTTTTTTTTGCAATCCTTCAGCTGGATCGGATCAGTCAGGGGGAGGATGAAAGGCCTGACTGTGCACTGCTGGCTGACTTTGGCCCGTTTCAGCCTGACTTAGTCCTGTTTGGGCTGTAAGACTGAACCAAACTCAAGCCAAATCTGGTCCATTTTACGGTACGGTACATGCTCACATAAACTAGAACATACAGGGCAAATTAGACAGAATAAGGCTCAAATGCTGAGAACCTTGCCCTGGTATTGTAGCAATGTCAGATTTACTGTATAAACGAATCATTCTTTTGAGCCAGATCTTGATTCAGCTTTATTTTCACAAATCAGACTGAATCAGTTCTCAAATAACTCACTGATTTAATTGAACTATTCTTTTGAGTTGCTCCTTTCTTGTCAGTGAAGCAGTTTCTCAGACAGTAAGAGAGACAATATCAAGATACTTAAAGGTGCAGTATGTAATATTGACAGCTAGTGGTTGAAATGGGTACTGCAGTCCAAATTCTAAATATTGGAGAGGGTTGTTTCTTCCTCCCCCTTTCTTCTTAGACTCAATGCATACACTGGTTGCCAGTTTGAGAACACACAACAGAAATGAGCACAATGGACAATGGAAGGTGATGAACCTTACACTGTAAGTTGATTAGTTGATTTATCTGTGTTTTAATATGCCTCTGGATACAGAACTCTTTAAATGGATGCTGATGCTTTTAGGTCGAATAGAATCTGTGATCTCTGACCTAGTTTGTTTGCTGACTTCCTTGGCTACAATATTTATTTATTTTTTGACTGTCCTGAAGCACAAAAATATAATATGTTTGAAGAGATTTAGGAAACACGCTAAGTTCACATACATGTTTCTCCAAAAACAATGCTACAGCCAGTCATTCTACTTTGAAATGTGCATTCCTTGTTGGAATGTCTATTTTTGTTTTGATCTGTGTGACCACACACTGTAAATACACGCTACCCCTATACTATAAATAGATGCTAAAGCTGTGGCTGAAATCGGTCAATTGTTGACACAATTACTATTTCCTACATTGTGAATGGCACATAGTGGATTATATAGGGGATAAGGATTCAGACAGTGTAAATATGCTTTCCATTGGGGCGAATGAAGTCTGGTTTCATATTAGTGTCACACAAACAGTCTGCTCCGGTCAAGAGACACGATAGCACAGAGTAGATCATTTGCGTGAGTCAGCGCAGACCACAAAACATATCAGGCCCATGTGAGTTCTGCACAGAATGCTGTATTTTAAAGCGATATGGAGGAGATTAGGAGGAGAAACGGTTATGGTGTGTGCACACCAAAAGTGAATGTAAAGGTGCCATCGAATGGAAAATTGAATTTACCTTGGCGAAGTTGAATAACAAGAGTTCAGTACATGGAAATGACATGCAGTGAGTCTCAAACTCCATTGTTTCCTCCTTCTTATGTAAATCTCATTTGTTTAAAGTCCCTGTAAAGTCAATTCTTTCTAAACACTTTATAAATGTTATAAATGTATTGCTGAAACACATTACAAAGTCTGTGAATTGAGTAATGCTTAATTGTGAAGTTAGAGCGTTAAACAGTTTTTCACCAAGTCTCTGCTCAGGATTTTTTGGGCGGAGCTAAAACGGGGGTCTAATGACGCACATCGTCCCCCGAGCATAGCCCCGCCCCTAACACTATATAACTGTCGATGACGCATCGAGCGTGGCGCCGCCTCTAACTCTACAGCGGTTCACTCGCTCAATCTCGAGTGTCATTACAGTCATACAGCCCTTTGTACATTTAGCTAGTAATGCCTTCGTCACGCAAATGCATATTACATGGTTGTTAAAATATACAATATGCTCGGTCTCCTTATTTAAATTTCCTAAAACGATGATATGAAGGATTCTAAAGTGATCGTTCTACATCGGATAATTTTACAAACTTTCATCAGACAGCTGGGATTCACAGATAATCCGCTGTTTTTGGTGAATGTGACTGAACAGACCTCGGCCCCCCCTCCCGCCTCGGCCTTCCTACCGTCCCACCGATAACCGATGATATATGGGGGCCGGACAGAGTCTCTCCCGTCCCGGCCTTCATCCTCCCATGCCCAATGAGTGTAAGTTGCCGTGTGTGCTTATGTTATAATACGTAGGTAGTCCACAGTAACTCTACTAAAATGTGCAACCCTCTAACGCGATTCTTTTGTTTATATGCATCAGTATGTTTGACTCATTAGACAAGTAAGTTGAGACGGCAGCTCTCGCGAGTGGGTGTGGTTTCAGCGCCGACAGCGGACACGCCCCCAGCGTTTGAGAGCAGAGAGCGCTGCCTGTTTTTTCGAGATTTTGATAACTTATTTCATTTACTTGCAGATTTTTTTAATCATTCAAATTTGGCTGGGTGGTTAATAACACATTTTTCTGTGGTGTGACAAGCTCAAAACACATACTTTAAAATGACTTTACAGGGACTTTAAAAGACCTCAGAAGAACAGGCGAATCTCAACATAACACCGACTGTTATGTAACAGTCTGGATCATTAATATGTACGCCCCCATTATTTGCATATGCCAGCTCATGTTCAAGGCATTACACAAGGGCAGCCAGTATTAACATCTGGATCTGTGCACAGCTGAATCATCAGACTAGGTAAGCAAGCAAGAACAATAGCGAAAAATGGCAGATGGAGCAATAATAATTGACATGATCCATGATATCGTTATTTTTAGTGATATTTGTAAATTGTCTTTCTAAATGTTTCATTAGCATGTTGCTAATGTATGTTAAATGTGGTTAAGGTTACCATCGTTTATTACTGTATTCACGAAGACAAGAGCCGTCACTATTTTCATTTTTAAACACTTGCAGTCTGTATAATTCATAAACACATCTTCATTCTTTATAAATCTCTCCAACAGTGTGTAATGTTAGCTTTAGCCCGTTAGCCACGGAACACTATCAAACTCATTCAGAATCAAATGTAAACATCCAAATAAATACTATACTCACAGGAATCGATGCATGCATGCAGCATGCATGACAAGCACTTTGTAAAGATCCATTTTGAGGGTTATATTAGTTGTGTGAACTTTATGCTGTTTATGCTGTTTAAGGCAAGCGTGAGCTCCAGGGACGGGGAGCGTGAGCATTTAATTAAAGGGGCCGCAGCATGAATCGGTGCATAGTTAATGATGCCCCAAAATAGGCAGTTAAAAAAATTAATTTAAAAAAAAATCTATGGGATATTTTGAGCTGAAACTTCACAGACACATTCAGGGGACACTTTAGACTTATATTACATCTTGTAAAAAAACGTTCGATGGCACCTTTAATTATTAGCATTAGTAGATTACATACAAAGACAATGCAAAGATGGGAATAGACATGAATTTGTGTGGGGTGATGTGAATGATGTGACACGATTGCCGCAAACACGCAATATTTGCCTCAATAGCGTTGAAGTTGAAAAATTTCATTCGAATGACAAATTGTCACGCAAGCCAATCAGCGAAGAGCTTATTGACACGTCTGGTCATCTAGGCGCAGTTCCTGGAGAAGACGGTGAAATTCACTGAGGGTGCGTCTCAATCAGCTCCCTAGTTCAGTAGTCAGGGCACTGATCGGGGAGTCGGACATTTTAAGGGCTGTCTCAATCGCAGAGTCCTTCCAGGGCACTGAAATGTTCGCTCCCTGAAAATTCTCACAATGCACCGTGAAAACCAGGGAGCATCGATGCTCACTATGCTCCCATAACAGAAGTTCTGAAGTGCGAAACTTAAATTACGCGAGCCAACTCACTACACATAACGACACGCAATAGATGTTTTTAAAAATACAAACTGTTATTTTATTATATTTCAGCATAAACATACATCGCTAGACAGGTAATGAACATTATCTAGCTAACATTTATAATTTATTTACGGCTGAAATGTTGCACGTATATGTAACAAGCAAAGTATTTATCATAATGTACTTTAAATAACATTACAAGTAATGTCAGAAAGATATCAGCTCTGCTTTTTTCTTCATAAACACCAGTAGTGATGTTGTACAATGAGGACGTTGTCACATTGCCGGAAAGTGTCCAAATGTGTAGTGAACCAGCGTCCTTTACTGTCCTTACCAGTGCCCGAATTTGTGTACACGATATACTGACTCATAAGCTCGGGAGCTAGGGAGCTAGGGAGCTGATTGAGATGCACCCTGAGTTGTGTGTGCCTCTGGATGGTGCTGTGGACACAGACATGTCGTCGTTTGGCTTTCTGGGTCAGGTAAAGCAGTAATAATAGTTATCTCCAACATGGTTGTTGACAGAAAAAATGGCAATGTTGAAGAAAAAAAAAAAGAATTGTTGTTGTTGTTGATGTGCGTGAAGACACTCCTCATGTGATGCGAAAAACAAGTAATCGCGCGAGTAATCTAGAGCGAGTAACGTAATGGGAATATTTGCTTCGCATTAGAGATTAGGAGGAAACTGTGGTTTCGCCGAGCTGTGATAAACGAAACGCTATTGGCTATTTTAAAAAAGGGGAGGAACTGTTCGATATGTCCCGCCCTGTCTTCCTGTTTCAGTAGAAATTACATCAACACATTGAATAATGCATTTCAAGGCACTTCAGTGGGCATTTAACATTTGATTTGGGACCAGTAAGCAACCTCCTAGAACACCATAAAAACTGCATTGCAACATGCTAACAAATAAATCAGAACAATATAGTATAATTCTAGCTCTGCACAGGTAAGAACAACTGATATTTTTGCAGAGCTTTGAGATACAGTAGGATCCTATTATGCACAACACTGTCTCATTCATCTAATATATTAACACTGAATTCATTGGTCAAAGGTTTATTAAAAAATAAATACAATATTGACCCTCTGTGTGACCGGTGCAATCAGGCTCTGCCAGATCTAATACATATTCTGGCAATGTCCATTAGCATCTCCTTTTGGCAATAATAATTTGATTGGTTTTCATCGATTACAAATAACCATATTGAACCGTGTCCTTTTGTTGCACTTTTGGAATCTTTCCAAATAATGTGAGCCTGCCAGCTCCACTCACTAATGCAATCGCCCTTTCTACACTACTAGCTAAAAGGCTAATACTTAATTTATTTACTTTATATTTTAGGCATACTGTAATGAACAAAAAGCTCAAAAGAACAGCATTTATTTGAAATAGAAATATTTTGGAACATTATGTCTTTACTGTGACTTTGATCAAATTATACTATTGATAAAATTTTATCAAATTATAATATATAACTAAATTCTTCATGTCAAAATATCTGCAAATATTTATTTTATAGTATTTCTTCTGTATTCTTTTTTTTTCCACATTGAAGGCTGGATGGACAGAAGGTGTGGTGTGAAATGGGAGGTACAGAACGTGCTAGTGGAACACACTGCAGGGGGAAAGGTGAAGCAGGAGACAATATGCTGCCTCTAAACAGGCCAAAAAACATTCTATCCAGCCCTCTATGTGTTTATGTGTTTAAGGAGGTGAAATAAACATATGAAGAGACAGGTGCATGAGAGCAATGGCTGGGCCTGCTGTATGTGTGTGTGTGTTTGAGAGAGAATGTAAAGTGTGTGATATGCAGTAACAGATACAAGGGCAGCATTTTGAGTATAACAACATTAAGTGTGTGTGTTTATGTGCTTGTGTATTCAGGTGGAGTGTGTTTATTATTGTGTATGGTGGGTTCATGTAGACATTGTCTGAAAAGCAACAGCAGGAGAGGGCAGATGGCAGCAGACACTTGGTGACACTGGAGAGATACAGGATGGCACATGCACACATGCAAATACACACATATGCTGCTACACAAAATTTACACACACACAGTCCTTTCTCAAATTCACTGAAAAAAATGAGTTTTTGTTTAAACATCATGTCTATATATATATATATATATATATATATATATATATATATATATATATATATAAAATGTAATTTTTTTTTATTTAGTTATTTTATTACATCAAATGTTTCCTTGGTGACTAGATTTTTTTTGTCATGTGTTATGTCAGTTTATTTCAAGCAACAACAAAAAAAAAAAGTTAAAAAAAGAAGGGTATTTACATAACTACCATAAACAGATCCCTCTTATATATGGATATCTAAATCAGAGTCAACATAAAACTGCTATACATGGAACCTCAATGAATACGGGTTGTACAAGAGTGTATCTGGAGCAAAGACGGAATTAAATATTATAGAATTTGAATCTAAATCTGATTTAATGAGCAAGTGCATAATACTATCTGGCTGAATCAGAATCTTAATTTAAAACCATTTCCATAACTACACTTCTATATTTTGTACTGCTGATATACAGGTTGGATAGGTGAATTAAGATCATTTACCTGCTCTAAATAGGTTTCTCTTGCACTGTCACTTCCAATCCGGAGCAAATTCACATCCTTAGTTATATTCAGCCGTCCTCTCACAGAGATGGGGGATATTTTGTGCGGAGCCTATTTCTTGGAACACAGCATATTTCTTAGATTGCAAGCTCTATCAAGTGACCTGCACTTCAAAGTGAATTCAACACCAAACCTATTAGGTCAGGCATTTTGGTTGGATAGGTACATTATTGCTTTCCTCAAAGCCTCAAGGCTGTATCACTTAGAATGATTCATGGCGCTCTCTCTCCCTCCCTCTCTCGCTTTTGCCTCTTTCCATAAGCACTTTCCAGGAGAGAAATGTTCACAGAAGTTACACCTCAGGATTTCCAGATGGAGTTTTGCACAGTCATTCTGTCTAACTGTGTCCTGACTTCAGCCAATAGGTTTTCTCTATGAGTAATGGTTACATGATGCACCTCTTCAAAATAAACTTGCATAATACTTTCCTTGATATAGGTAGAAACTCTTTGGCACACTGATGCAGGCATAAAAA
Source organism: Megalobrama amblycephala (assembly GCF_018812025.1). Classification (NCBI taxonomy): domain Eukaryota; kingdom Metazoa; phylum Chordata; class Actinopteri; order Cypriniformes; family Xenocyprididae; genus Megalobrama; species Megalobrama amblycephala. The sequence continues at coordinate 37,517,148 of NC_063050.1, forward strand.
GAGTTATAGGGGAAATTATTACAATCCAAAGGGTATGTAAAATGAGCGAGTGAGAGAGGAGAGACAGACAGACAGACAGACTGGCTCATGAATAGTGAATAGATAAAATCCAACTAGTCTCTCATCTGTCAATCACCTGCTCTGTGGCCTGCAATTCCCTGCATTCTCTCGCTAACCTTTACACACACAGCGGGACAGATTTCTCTCATGTGGATGTCTCAATCAGGACAAATCAAAAACACTTAATTGCTGGCTCAAATTAAACGAGCCAACCTTCTATGATATGTCCTTAGATATGACTCTATTTCCATTCTCCAATGGAACACGTTGAACCTTGAAGCAGGGCTTGAGCCTTGGGCTATGGCAGAAGACACACCGGGTGCCACTCCTGACAGCTAAGAACAGGAAAAATGGACATTAGAAGATTGAAAAAAAAACGTTGCCTGGTCTGATGAGTCTCAATTTCTGCTGTGACATTTAGATGGTAGGGTCAGAATTTGGAGTAAACAACATGAAAGCATAGATCCATCCTGCCTTGTACAGTATCAACGGTTCAGGCTGCTTCTGGTGGTGTACTGGAGTGGGGGTATTTTCTTGGCCCGTTAGTACCAATTAAGCAACATTTAAACGCCACAGCCGACCCGAGCTTTGTTGCTGACCATGTCCATCTTCTGATGGCTACTTCTAGCAGCATAACGCGCCATGTCACAAAGCTCACATCATCTCAAACTGGTTTCATGACAATGAGTTGACTCAAATGGCCTCCACAGGCACCAGATCTCAATCCAATAGAGCACTTTAGGGATGTGGTGGAACAGGAGATTCACATCATGGATGTGCAGCCGATAAATCTGCAGTAACCGCGTGATTCCGTCATATCAATATGGATCACAATCTCTGAAGAATGTTTCCAGCACCTTGTTGAATCCATACCATGAAGAATCCCAGATCCTTCAAATTCCCAAGTCCATGCTGATACAATCTCCTCTTCAGTTTTCTACAGGGTTCAGGTCAGGGGACTGGGACGGCCATGGCAGAAGCTTAATTTCGTGCTCAGTGACCCATTTTTCTTTAAATTTTGATGTTTGTTTAGGATCATTGTCCTGATGGAAGATCTAAACAAGGCCCATTTTAAGATTTCTAGCAGAGGCAGTCATATTTTTATCCACTGGTATTTGATAGAATCCTTGATGCCATGTATCTAAACAAGATTGTCCAGGCCCTCCGGGAGAAAAATAGGCATTAAAAACACAGCAGTATATTTAATCGTACACATGGGGTTGTGTGATCCAAACCCATCTGGTGGGTTTGCTGCCAAAAAGCTCTTTTTTAGTTTCATTTGACCAAAGAACACATTCCATTTGAAGTTCCAGTCATGTCTGACAACCGAATATGCTGGAGTTTTTGGATGAGATCAGAGGATTTTCTTCTTGAAATCCTCCCAAACAACTTGTTGTGATGTAGGTGCTATTTTACTCAAACTATCCTCCACACTGTGCATTGAGACAATATAGACACATGTCGTCTTCCCTGCAGATTTGTAACATTTCCTGTTGATTGGAACTTCTTAATTATTGCCCTGATGGTGAAAATGGGAATTTTTAATGGTTTAGCTATTTTCTTAGAGCCATTTTGTGAAGCTCAACAATCTTTTGCTGCACATCAGAACTATATTCTTTGTTTTTACTCATTGTGCTGGATGATTAAGGAATTTGGCCTTTGCGTTACATTATATTCCAACAAGAAGTCATGGCTGGATAATTTCATGTTCCTAATCATCCTGGTGTGCAATATATATGAAGGGGAGATATATACTTGAGAAATATTTTACTCATAAGAATTTCTAGGGGTACCAATAATTGTGGCCAATGTGTATTAGAGAAAAAATATATAATTTCATAATGTTATTTTCCTCCACATTCATTAGTTTTAATTCAATAAAACATTAGATTTTTGTGATTTTTTTTTTTTTTTCTCCATGAAAGATCAAAAGGATAAACAAGGCAGGCAGATTTATTTCCACAGCCTTTTATGATCATATTTACCAAGGGTGCCAACTCTATATGGCAAAAATGCCAATGACAAAATTACAGTCAAATTAAGCATTTTTTATGATAGAACTTTAGTAATTAGAGCTAAAACATTGTGAAAATGTATGAATATATATTAGAGCAAAAATGTATAAATGTATATTTGTCACATTAAACAGAACTACAATTACGGGATGGTGGTGGTGCTTTAGATATTATTGGTTGTTTAACGATTCTGTTAAATACTACAACTAATTAATTATATAAAATGCACTAAGGTCTGACAAGTTGTTGGGTTCATGAATAATAATCACATTGGCTGCGTTCTCTTGAACTGATTTGCTGAAATCAAAATGTGGACCGTAATAGGTGAGTTCTAGCCAATGGGATTGCCATTTGCTCAGTAGTTCTGCCCACTACCAAAGGAACTGAAAGTGGTTTCTGCTTGTTCTTAATGGCTGAATAATTTCAAACAAACTCTGTCATTTTCACAGGAAAAACAAAACAAAACAAAACAAAACAAAACAAAACAAAAAAAGAATAAAATTTACATATAGCATGTAAATTCTAAGCCTCTCTTGCTTTCTCTCTCTATGAGTGTCTGTGAGAAAAAGCGCTCTCAGCAAAGCGACAGAGAGACTGGCGCCTAGAGTTACTGTCCATTGGAATACATTGCACATCCATTTATATGATATCAATAGTAATAGTGTAATAGTCAAGATGATGAGCAAAAAAAGCTCAGTCAGAGTGTTTGTGTAAGCAAGTGAAATATATATCTGTGCTAAACGTATGCTTAGAATATAACTCTATCACTGGTGAGTGAAATCTAACAGAATATATTAGCCAGTGGTTAAGGATAGACATTATTTACTATATTATTTTCTAGTGTGAAATTTGTTGCGTATGTGAGCGATTTACTCAGACATATACTGTAGATAGTCTCCTCAATAACCCGCAACATTTGAGGTATCATTCATGTCTTTAAAGTTTAATTGGTTTAGTTTTCTCCCCAAATTAAAAGCCCTGCAAGCAGCATTCATAACAATAAAGTGGGGCATCTTTATGAATTTGAAAGGCATTAGAAATGTAGCCAAGATGGTATATGCACTTTTTTGGGGTTTTTTTTAGGATAGGTTGTAGAGGGAGAGATTGCGTGTGAACATGGTTTCAGGATCAAAAGCCTCAATGGGGCATCATTACCCCTCTACAACTCACCCTCGCTTTTCTCTCCGTCTCCTTTATGAAGACCTCAGATATTCGATGATGAGAATTACCCTTGTCAAAGATGCGTAATTGGCGAACGCTCCCTAATGACGACGGCCATGTGAGATTTAACGAGTAGAAAATGAATGCGAATGCCCACTTTTCATGTGAAAAAGCACGCTGCATTCAAGTGGCTCCTGCTAATCGAGAAGTGCGACTAATGCCCCCTGATTGACTCATTCAAAGGGAGGCAGAAGGAGCGAGAGATAGAGAAAGAGAGGGAGAAATGCAGACTGGGAGAAATGGGCAGGCTATTTGTTTCAGTTTAGTGTTGTGATTGAAAGCACTTCAGGCACCACTGATGGAGGAAAACTTCATTTGGTCTCACTGAGTACCAACTGCACATCAGTCTGCAGAGAAATGACTCAGTCTGTTCTCCAGGAGAGATTTGAAAACCTGCTCCTCTGCTGCTTGTGGGAAGAGGAGAGGCTCTTAATATGCTTCAAATATCAAGACTTCCAGGCAGGTGCTTTAAACTGAAAGATTAATTTAACTGAAGGTACATACTATTATTTAAGAAATTATGGGTGAGGGTATTCATTTCTGGTGATCTATTAAGAGTTGAAAAGCAAAAAAAAAAAAAAAAAAAATCTATTTTTACATTTTATGCAGAACATTTTAATTTTTTTTTTTTTTTTAATGATATTGTAGTGTTTAGACACAACCAAGGCTGTCAGTGGTTTGGCCCAACTAAGAATTGCTAATTGAAAATATACTTAAAAGTTAATACACTAAAAAGTGGAAAATTCCATTTGCCATTTCTTTGTAATTATTTGTGAAATGTATTAACTAAGAAAGTGTTTCCTACACCATTTTTCAGTGTACAGTTGAAGTAAAATAAAATAAAATAGAATTATTAAAAAAAAAAAAAAAAAGGAAATTATAACTGAAATAAAATAAGTTTAAGTTCAAGTACAAAAAATTCTAAAACTGAAAAAAATAAAAAAAAATAAAAATGATATCAAAATTACTAAAACTTAAAAAAACAAAAAACAAAAAAAAACCATCAAAATAAATCTAATTCAAAATATGAAGAAAAAAACAAACAAACTACTAAATAATACTAAAATAGCAAAGCCATATCTCTACGATGTTCTAAGGCCTAAATATAGCTAGGGCCCATAGGGGCATCTGGGGCCCCAAACGGTGGCCTCTGTACTCTTCACCAAATTAAAAGAGCCCACCTCAATATCTCTACAATATTCTGGTGCCTAGACATGCCTGGGGCTCCACATGGGTCCTCTGTTCACTATCCTAAGTCAAAAGCATCCACCCCAAATATCTCTATCATATTATGGTCCCTAGACAAGGCCGAGGCCAACAGGGGCCTCTGGGGCACCGCATGTGGCTTCTGTACACTGCCTCAAGTTAAAAGCGTCCACTTCAATATCTCTATATTCTGGATATAGACGGGGTCCTGAGGGATTTGTAAAAATAAGAAACCATGAGCAATAAGAACAGTGCTGCTTGTCGTAAGACAAAAATACACAACAGCGCTATAATTTGTGAGAGGAGAAGTCACTCCTTCAGCCAATCAAGCGCACACGGACAGTCATGTGACTCACTCTGCCCTACCCTAACACAGCTATTTTTCTGCTTTCCTTTATGAGACACCGTCTGTCTGCAGTTTTTTTTTTTTTTTTTTTTTTTTCTATATCTGTGAGGTGATGAAATAAAGCCCTGTCAACACTAGACCCCAAATGAGCTCCTTGGTCTTGAAAAAAAATGCTTTCCATTACTTAAAAGTTGAAGAAGTTCAACCTCATCTTTATAAACTTGGGAAAACATGTCTTATCCATCTTCTTAATCCCATCACAGACTCACATACACACAAAACAGACAAATTGGTTCCAGAGAGGACAGACAAAAACACTTCTCACTTTGTAAATGAGTGTTAATTGGTGTGAGGACAGTCTGAGCATTTTTAGAGAATCTAAACACCAAAACTTCTTGAGACTACAATGTACAAACAGACAACAAAGGTCCAAGCGAGGATGTGCATGTACACAAATGCCTTACAATGTGCTCCAGACAGCTCCCATCACTGAGAGTGCGTTAACCCCTATACGATCTGCACTAATTGGAGTCTCAGACACAATGGCAGCCGTTATACATGGTCTTTGCCGGAGTGTGTGTGTGTGTGAATGAGAGAGGTGGGAGAGGAGGGGGTCAGACGGACCCCAATTATGAAGGGAGACTATTAAGAGCAAAGCAGCGTGGGAAAAAGAGTGAGAGAGTCTCACATCTCCATTTGAATATAAAACAGTGCTTACTGCTTACCAATTACCACTTTCTGATAGGCACGTTTTGAGGGTACCGCTGCACAGAAATTGGCTCTGTGCATGTTAATATAACAGTATAACATTGTGCTGTTTCACGGTGTGCGTTTGTGACTGCAAGTGCGAGAACACCGCACTGCCTTTCAGTGCAACTCAGCTGCCAAGCAAAACAATGCTAATCTCAGCATGTGTAAATTATTCAGATGGTCATAGGTACACAAATAATTCAAACAAAAGTACTGGCACAACTAGCCAACACTTACACAAACACACGCGCTCATACAGAGAAAGAGAAACCACATCAAATATTTACACAGCATTGGGGAAGACAGTATGGTGAGCTATACTAAAACACAATGCTGTTATAATTTGTTAATGAAGTGAAAGTGTGTGTGTTTCAGGCAGTGTCTCAGGTAGTTATCGGAGTGCTATCATATGATGGTGTGCTGACCACATTGGCGTATTCTATGGATTTGACACTTGTCGAAAACAGCGGTTCCTGTGCATATGAACATACTCCGGTTGCGAAGGGGAAGTGTTTTTTTTTTTTTTTTTTTTTTAAATGTAATTATGTTTGGCATTTCTAAAGGGAGAACAAGACAATTAGAGAGATAAAACTTAAAAGGATGTTCCTCTGAACAACAGCAGCACAGTGATTAGTGCAGAAGAGGGGAAAATTACAGCCTATTTCAGGCTTTAGGATTTCTATGTACTATATGCACAACTTACATACAGTGGGTACGGAAAGTATTCAGACCCCCCTTAAATTTTTCACTCTTTGTTATATTGCAGCCATTTGCTAAAATCATTTAAGATCTTTTTTTTTTTCCTCATTAATGTACACACAGCACCCCATATTGACAGAAAAACACAGAATTGTTGACATTTTTGCAGATTTATTAAAAAAGAAAAACTGAAATATCACATGGTCCTAAGTATTCAGACCCTTTGCTCAGTATTTAGTAGAAGCACCCTTTTGATCTAATACAGCCATGAGTCTTTTTGGGAAAGATGCAACAAGTTTTTCACAAGTTTTCCACTCCTTCGTTATTTTAGCTGTGTGCTTAGGGTCATTGTCTTGTTGGAAGGTAAACCTTCGGCCCAGTCTGAGGTCCTGAGCACTCTGGAGAAGGTTTTCGTCCAGGATATCCCTGTACTTGGCCGCATTCATCTGTCCCTGCAGCTGAAAAACACCCCCACAGCATGATGCTGCCACCACCATGCTTCACTGCTGGGACTGTATTGGACAGGTGATGAGCAGTGCCTGGTTTTCTCCACACATACCGCTTAGAATCAAGGCCAAAAAGTTCTATCTTGGTCTCATCAGGCCAGAGAATCTTATTTCTCACCATCTTGGAGTCCTTCAGGTGTTTTTTTAGCAAACTCCATGCTGGCTTTCATGTGTCTTGCACTGAGGAGAGGCTTCCGTCGGGCCACTCTGCCATAAAGCCCCAACTGGTGGAGGGCTGCAGTGATGGTTGACATTCTACAACTTTCTCTCATCTCCCGACTGCATCTCTGGAGCTCAGCCACAGTGATCTTTGGGTTCTTCTTTACCTCTCTCACCAAGGCACTTTTCCCCGCGATAGCTCAGTTTGGCTGAACGGCCAGCTCTAGGAAGGGTTCTGGTCATCCCAAACGTCTTCCATTTAAGGATTATGGAGGCCACTGTGCTCTAAGGAACCTTAAGTGCAGCAGAATTGTTTTTGTAACCTTGGCCAGATCTGTGCCTTGCCACAATTCTGTCCCTGAGCTCTTCAGGCAGTTCCTTTGACCTCATGATTCTCATTTGCTCTGACATGCACTGTGAGCTGTAAGGTCTTATATAGACAGGTGTGTGGCTTTCCTAATCAAGTCCAATCAGTATAATCAAACACAGCTGGACTGAAATGAAGGTGTAGAACCATCTCAAGGATGATCAGAAGAAATGGACAGCACCTGAGTTAAATATATGAGTGTCATAGCAAAGGGTCTGAATACTTAGGACCATGTGATATTTCAGTTTTTCTTTTTTAATAAATTTGCAAAAATGTCAACAATTCTGTGTTTTTCTGTCAATATGGGGTGCTGTGTGTACATTAATGAGGAAAAAAAATGAACTTAAATGATTTTAGCAAATGGCTGCAATATAACAAAGAGTGAAAAATTTAAGGGGGTCTGAATACTTTCCATACCCACTGTATGTGTGTGTGCACAAATGCATACAAACTAGAAAATAAGTCAAACTTATTTTTATTTAAAAAAATAAACAAAACAAAAAAATGTACTTGTGATTTATTTTCTTTCTTGTTCTCTCTCTAGAAATGCCAAACATAATTAAATTTTTTGCAACCGGAGTAAGATATATATATATATATATATATATATATATATATATATATATATATATATATATATATATATATACTTTCTTTTTTTATTTTAGAGTGAAATATTATAAGAATGATGTTTATTATGTTTTTTAATATTTCTGTAATAATAATAATTATTTCAACTGTAAAAATACAAAACTAATATTTATGGGTGACTTAATTTCTTCTTTTTTAAACATTAAACCAGCGAAACACTATTTTAGCGAAGAACCGAAAAGAGCACTTAAAGCTTCTCTTTTGTTGAAAACAGCGGGGATAAAGGTGCTTCTTATCACATTTAAGGTCAATAAAAGTAGTAAAAACATCGTTAAAATAATCAACGTGACTTCAGCAGTTCAACCTTAATGTTATGAAGCGACGAGAATACTTTTCGTGCACAAAAACAAAAAAGACTTTATTCAACAAATTCATCTCTTCCCTGTCATTCTCCTATGCTATTTCCATTGCAGCACTTCCAGGTTCTATGTCAGAATGACAGCTTATTATTGACCAACGCCCACGTGAGCAGCACGATGCATGTGTGTGATGCTAATGCAGGAGCCGGCCAATACTGGGTCGGCATTCGGACGTAAACACAGAAACGAGGAACTACATTCACTGCATCAACTGTGAACGAGTCTGACAGGGTAGAGAAGAAATTGTTGAATAAAGTTGTTACTTTTGTTTTGTTTTTGCACACAAAAAGTATTCTCGTCACTTCATAACATTAAGGTTGTACCACTTTACTCACCTTGACTATTTTAACAATGTCTTTACTACCTTTCTGGACCTTGATTGATGGTAATTACGTTGCTTTCTATGGGAGATAAAAAAAAGCCTTGGATTTCATCAAAAATCTCTTAATTTGTGTTTTGAAGATGAATGAAGGTCTTATGGGTGTGGAATGACATGAGGGTGAGTACTTAATGACATAAATTTTATTTTGGGGGAAACTAACCCTTTAAAGGTGCAGTAAGTGATCTGGGAAATGCTCATTTTAGCCTGCTAGCATTGAAGGCATACGATCCCACCCTCCCTGCAAATTGCTGTCCAAAGCCACGCCTCTTCCAAAACACATGAGCGCACAGACCAGAGAGACAACTTTATTGGATTACATCATGTGTCATTCACCGGTGAGAAATCTTTACAATACAGTGAGTAACTTTGAAAACATAAAAATAGTTCCTGATTAGATGCTGGGTGCTGCTGTAGTTGAGCTAATTCATAAAGGTACACAAACTACACAAGCTACATTATGTGTTATCAAAACACATCAAAATCGAATCATACCATATACCTAGCTGTCCAAAAAAAAATAAAAAAAAAATACTGCAAATAAGTTGCAAAAAAAGTGCCAGTTTGAAGCATTTTGCACTGAAATACTGTTCAGTAGCAGCTGCTTTGTTTACAGGGTTTCCGGGGTAACCGCTGCATTTCTGCTGTTCCATCAGCACCCTCTGCTGTCAGAGAGTGAACGCGCACTTTCATTCAGCATGTTTCTTTTACTCGTTCCACCATGTGCTTCTCATGCACTTTGGGCTTGTTTACATCTGAGTGCGCATGTCCTTTTGACGCAGCATACAGCGGTGTTGTGAATTTTATATGGTTGATGGGGGAAGTATTCTTAAAATGTATTATAAAAAATGTAAATAATTCGTAATAAATAATTATTCACGGTATTTTGAAGTGCCCACGATAACAATATTGTGCATGTTTATTATCGAGATACATCACATTACCGAATATCAGCACATGTCTACTCCCGCAGTTGTCTCCAGTGTGGAAAAGCAACACAGATATTAATTCTGGTTTTAGCATTATTGCACCTTTAATTTGCAGCCTTTGGGATTTAAGAACCACACTAAGTCATATTGTGATTTTTGTTTTATTTCAGTTAATAGTGAAGCCCTAAAGAATATACTTAATGATGTATGCAAGTTTAGAATGAAATAAGAAAAACCCTTCTTAGTTCACTTCCGCTTCTTGTTAAAGGGATAGTTCACCCAAAAATGAAAATTTGATGTTTATCTGCTTATCCCCAGCGCATCCAAGATGTAGATGACTTTGTTTCTTCAGTAGAACACAAATTATGATTTTTAACTCCAACCGCTGCCTTCTGTCAGTCAAATAATGCGAGTGAATGGGAACTCGAACAATAAGAGTCGAAAAATCTTGCATAGACAAGTCCAAATTCAACCCTGTGCGGCTCGCGACGAAACGATTGGTTTGTGCGAGAAACCGAACAGTACTTATATCATTTTTTACCTCTAAAACACCACTATGTCCAACTGCGTTCAGCATTCGCTTAGTGAGGTCTGATCGCGCTCTGACAACGGCAGTGATGTTTCGCGTTTTTATACTTCAATGGGTGCTAGACATTACTTCCGTTGTCAGAGCGCGATCAGACCTCACTAAGCGAATGCTGAATGCATTTGGACATAGTGGTGTTTTAGAGGTAAAAAATGATATAAATACTGTTCGGTTTCTCACACAAACAGACCATTTCATGTTTTAGGACATCAATGTGTCGTCACGAGCAGCAGGGTTTAATTTGGATTTGTCTGTGCATGTTTTTTGGACTCTTATTGTTCGAGTTCCCATTCACTCGCATTATTTGACTGACAGACGGCAGTGGTTGGAGTTAAAAATCATAATTTGTGTTCTACTGAAGAAACAATGTCACCTACATCTTGGATGCGCTGGGGGTAAGCCGATAAACATCAAATTTTCATTTTTGGGTGAACTATCCCTTTAAAAGCAACTGTCAAACGTTTTTTTTTTTTTTTTTTTTAAACGCACACACCTATAGATCAGTGTGAAGTCTAACGCTACTATTCCATTAACTCTTTACACTCACCCACACACACACCTTCTTTCCACACTTTTCTCTTCTACTCCCTTTTTCTTGAAAATCATTTTCTCAGTCACACAAACACATGATCCAACTCAGTAGTTTTCAAAAATGGTTCACAGGTCCGCTCTGATATGATCGCAGACAGAGAGGGAAATACATTGCTAAATGCAAATAATAAATTACAACAAACCATGCATAGCTAGGATAGCAAAATAAATTGGTTCACAAATTATTAAAAGGTAGGAGAGATGCTCAAATCCTTTGTCGTCGACGTTAAAGGCTGTGCATCCATTCAAACTTCAAATTATGACACAAATTTTGTCACTTGGTAATATGGCTAATACTACTACAATGTTTGGTATTAGGCAGGTAAATAAGTCAGTTTGAGTTTGTATAATCTCTGGTAATATTAATAAATTAATTATTAAATTAATTCAAAATTAAAATATATATCAAAACAATAATATCAGTTGTATAGTAATATGTAATTTATATTATATTAATATAATAATGTTTTATAATTGTGAATAAATTATTACATTTTATATGATAAAAAAATATATTATGCAACATGATTTCCAATGTGAAATCCCAATGAAAACAATGAAAACACAATGCATTAAATTATTCTCTCAACACTTTTACAAGACAATCAGCTCCTCTATTTAACTTTCAATACCAACACACACACACACACACACACACACACACACACACACACACACACACACACACACACACACACACACACACACACGCCCTCTCTCTCAGGGTAATTAATTTGCACAGTGGGTCTCTCTTGCAGATGGCTGCAGGTAAAATGTCTCTCAGGGGGGTCACAAACGGTTAACGGTGCCGGTACTGTCCCCAGATTGTAGATCACTGACCTTATTCATCGTCCCCATGAAAGCACAGACACACACACAAATTCCATTACATACACACACACACACACACAGATTCATGTCTGCGGTGAACTTCCTATGAATAACACGCTAAATGTAGACACACATGGTGGGATGGCTGAAATATATAAAGAGGCAATAAGGTATGGGGAGAGAGCAGACATATGGAGGCCCTGTTTCCCATATGTTAATATCCTCTGGAGCTAAAAGTTCCCTCTGGAAGAGCTGGTGAGAGAGAGAGATGAGGGTGAATATCAATATCCTTTCTCCTTCCATCTCTGTCACTCGCTGAAATATTGTGAACTCAATTAATAGATAAACTATGGCATGAGGGGAGTAGAGTAAACAAAAATATAGTGTCCATTTACATTCAGCACACATTGGGGTCAGCGGAAAGTATTTCTAGAGTGTGATTATTCATATCTGTCAAATGCTGTTTTAAATGAAAACTGTGCACTGTCTCACAATGCACCGTGACTGACTGACATGCCTGGAAGCCAGGAGAGTAAGTAAGTGGAGCGGAGCAAGAGCAATTTCCACTGCTCAAAGCATTCTGTCTGCTCCAACTCCACTCCGGATTTTCCATTCTCCACACACAGGTGAAAGAAAATCCAAACAAAATTGTTCCTCAGTTCTCAACACATCAAATGACACAATGTATTTTGTGGGACCCCTTACTTGCATTTTTTCATAATTTATTTTCTTGGTAACACTTTACAGTAAGGTTTCAATAGTTAGCATTAGTTAACTAATTTAGTTATCATGAACTAAGAATGAACAATACTTCTATAGCATTTATTAATCTTAGTTAATGTTAATTTCAACATTTACTAATATATTATTAAAATCAAAAGTTGGATTTGGTAACATTAGTTAATGCACTGTTAACTAACTTGAACTAATGACTGTATTTTTATTAACTAATGTTAACAAAGATTAATAAATACTGTAACAAATGTATTGCTCATTGTTAGTTCATGTTACACAGCAAAATCCCCAGAGTTAAATCAACTCTGCTCAGAATACATATGGTCCCTCTCTAAATAGTGTTAAAGTAACACTGAAGCAGAGTTAAAGTTAATGAGATAATTAAGCAATTAATAAGGCTGTGACTTAAGTCATTTGTAGTTCTTGTGTTTTTTCTTATTTCTTCAGTGATTCTGCTTGTTAGCAGCAGGTGTTCATCACTAACGCACAATCATTATTTAATTAAATGCTTATTTATCTCATTAAATTTAACTCTGCTTCAGTGTTATTTTAACACTATTTAGAGAAAGACCATATGTACTCTGAGCAGAGTTGATTTAACTCTGGGGATTTTGGTGTGTAGTTACATTAGCTAAAGTTAACAAATAAGAACTTATTGTAAAGTGTTACCATTATCAGTTTGTGTGCATTTGGCAGACTGAATTTATGTGATAAAAACAGTACTAATAAAATATGAATAAAATTTAAAATGTATTTTAAAATGTAATTTATTTCTGTAATGGCATAACTAAATTCAGCAGCCATTATTCCAGTCTTCAGTGTCACATAATAAACCAAAAATCATTCTAATATGTTGATGTTGGTGCTCAAGAAACATTTCTTATTATCAATGATGAAAACATTTGTGCTGCATAAAATTTTTGTGGAAAATGTGATATACTGTATAAATTTTCAGGATTCTCTGACAAATAAAAAAGTTCAAAAGAAAAGAAAATGTTTACTGCTATTTTTTGATCAAGTTAATGTATCCTTTTGCTGAATCAAAGTATAAATTCTTAAAATAAATATCTTTCTGACCCAAAACGGTAGTGTATACACTTTGTATCTATGTTGTTTGTTTTTATTTTTCCTGGGAAACAAACCTATGACCTTGGTGCTTCAAGTGGCATATCCTACTGTTTTAGCTATTTTGCATTTTTAATCATTGCCTTTCTGACACTGACAATATTTCACCAATTTCACAAGTTTCTATAATTGTAACAGCTAATTGTCCAATCAACAGTGTTTAACAGCTGGTGACTTCTTTCATTATGACAGAGTATTATCAAAGTGATGACAGAGTGCAAGAAGAAAAAAAAAAAAAAAAAAAAAAAGTATTAAAAAAAAGTCCAGTAAGTTCAATCACATCTCTGCTTGATGAGAAAAAGGAGTATAAAAAGGGAGAGAATACAGTCTTTTTGGCCTTTTGTGTAAATAAGCTAAACATTTCTAAATAAAAGGTATTCTAAAGGATTATCTGGATCAGGATGGGGTGATCATCTGGAATTACAGTTGCTTAAAAATAGAGAGAGAGGCAGGAAAGGAGAGAGAGTAAGTATGCAATCAAGTGAAAGAGAGAGAGGGAGAGAGAGAGAAAGAGAGAGAGAGAGAGAGAGAGAGAGAGAGAGAGAGAGAGCATTAAGTTGATCTCTGTGGTTAAGTCGTTTGGCCGGGTTGTCCATCCCAGAGTAATGACAATGTGTTGCCATGGAAACGGGAGTTTGATTGCATGGCTTAATCTTCTTTAATGTAGCTTAATGCTGTTTATGTCCCTCTGACTAAGAGCACACTGTGCAGTGGTTCTCATTAAGGCTGTCCCCAGCACACACACTCACGTCAATAATGTCACTATTAACTGACCCATCAGCCTAGCCCTGCTGCTAACATGAGACAACTTTGAGTTCATCCATTCATTTCTCTTGATTTTGCACAGTGACCTAAATAAGCAGGTACAATTATAAATAAGATGTTTCAACTCGGCTTGACAACTGGGAGAACGCTGTGTGCGAATGAGATAGCAACAAGAAGTTCTCTGTCCTCCCTGCCCCGTCACCACAGGACGACATGCTTCCTCTACAGGCTGATTAATACGTAGCAGCAAATAGGAGGGACACGTTGAGAGAGATGGTGTAATAGCAGTGCAGATATAGAAGAAATGCACAAAGATTTAAAAGAGTTTGGAGAAGTTTTGAAAGCTGGAAAGGAAAGGAAAGGAAAGGAAAGGAAAGGAAAGGAAAGGAAAGGAAAGGAAAGGAAAGGAAAGGAAAGGAAAGGAAAGGAAAGGAAAGGAAAGGAAAGGAAAGGAAAGGAAAGGAAAGGAAAGGAAAGGAAAGATGTAGATATGGATATGGATATGGATATGGATATGGATATCTGCCTAAAAGAGAAGGGAAGAAAAGGGAAAATGAAAAAAGAATGGGAAGCAGACTGGAAAAGGAAAGGGAAATGAAAAGGACTAGGAAGATAAATAGGAAAGGAAAGGAAGGAAAGGAAAGGAAAGGAAAGGAAAGGAAAGGAAAGGAAAGGAAAGGAAAGGAAAGGAAAGGAAAGGAAAGGAAAGGAAAGGACTTCATTAGACGTAAATGAATGAATATGTAGATATGGATATGGATATCTGCCTAAAAGAGAAGGGAAGAAAAGGGAAAAGGAAAAAAAGAATGGGAAGCAGAGTGGAAAAGGAAAGGGAAATGAAAAGGACTAGGAAGATAAATAGGAAAGGAAAGGAAAGGAAAAGAAAGGAAAGGAAAGGAAAGGAAAGGAAAGGAAAGGAAAGGAAAGGAAAGGAAAGGAAAGGAAAGGAAAGGAAAGGAAAGGAAAGGAAAGGAAAGGAAAGGAAAGGAAAGGAAAGGACTTCATTAGACGTAAATGAATGGATATGTAGATATGGATATGGATATCTGCCTAAAAGAAAAATGAAGAAAAGGGAAAAGGAAAAAAGAATGGGAAGCAGAGTGGAAAAGGAAAGGGAAATGAAAAGGACTAGGAAATAAATGGGAAAGGGACATGGGAGAAAAAAGAAAGAAAGAAAGAAAGAAAGAAAGAAAGAAAGAAAGAAAGAAAGAAAGAAAGAAAGCCATGTGGTGTACAGTATAGTAAGTGTGTGTGTGTGTGTGTGTGTGTGTGTGTGTGTGTGTGTGTGTGTGTGTGTGTGTGTGTGTGTGTATGTATGTATGTTTGTCAGTGAAACCAAGCCTGTGTTCTACTGCACACAATTCATCACTTTGACAGAAAAAACATGTAAATTGAATTCTTCAATTGAATTGTGCCACTGCAGCCCCTGTGGATCGTAAGTCTCTGTCCCACAGCTCAGACCAGCAGGTCAGGTCAGCAAACAAACCTATAGCAGAAAAATGACCCGATAGAGAGAGAGACAGTTCAGCCATTACAAAACAACTGCACATGTTACTAACAGCCTCTATTAATAGCTCTGAGTTGACTAACATTCAGTAGTTTAACAGAAAACAACCCCATGCTTGAAAAACTGAAGATGCCTATTACCACTGAAACAGGGATGGGGAGGGGGGAGAGAGAAAGTGCAGGGAAGGGAAAGAAATGAGGGGAAGTGTAGAGTACCACCGGAAAAAATAAAATAAAAAAATAAATAAGAAAAAAGAAAGTAAGTCTAAGGAAAGGAACCAGGTTACTGAGAGGAAGAGCTACAGGGTAGTGAACGGGTTGAATCTGGGGATAGAAAGGAAATACTTCAGAAGAGGAGGAGAGGGAGGGAGAGAGTAGGAGAGAGAGAAGGGACATAATTAAAGCTGTGGATAGCTTTCACCCCTGGTGTGGCTGAAAGAGAAGCAGAGTGCATGTGCGTGTATGTCTAGTGCAAGCAGTAATAGCGGGGGATTTGGATCTGGTCCCTGTGGCCCTTTAACTCTTTCACGCTAAGAAGATTATGTCCCAAACTCAACTGTTCAAAAAAGCAAATAAATCAATACATAATATGGAGGATAGTAAAGTACTGCACATATAATTGGATGCCTGTTCAGTGCATATACTGCCACAGAGAACTATACTTTCAATAAATAAATCAGACTGTAATAATATAGTGCTTTGTGTATTTTAAAATATTTATCTGCCTCAAAGTTCCTTTTTCCCCCAGTTGTATGCATTTTACATAGGAGAGAGCAAAGGCTGGTTGTCACATAAGGACATGAAAACCTAAAACATCAGTTTTAGAGTTAATATTTTATTGCATATTTTATGTATGTATGTATTTAAAATCAGTAAAACTAACCTTTCATTTACAATATTCTAATAGTGAAATTAAATTTTACTATTTGATCTTATTTTACTTCGTTTTTTATTTATTTTGTTTTTAAATTAAATCAATGGTCTCCTCTACTTTTGCAATAGTAAAAATCAAAGCTTTTTATTTTATTATTATTGTGTTAATGAAATCGATAAAAATGAGCCTTGGTCACCCCAACTTTTGAAATCATTATTTTATTTTATTTTATTTTATTTTATTTTATTTTATTTTATTTTATTTTATTTTATTTTATTTTATTATTTTATTTTATTATTTTATTTTATTTTATTTTATTTTATTTTATTTATTATTTTATTTTATTTTATTTTTAATTGTTTTATTTATTTTGTTTTAATTTAATTTTTATTTTTTTTTTTTTTTTTTTTCAAATCAAATCAAATCAATAAAATGAGCTTTGGTTTCCTCTACTTTATAGTAGTGATAGTAATAGTTTGTTATAATTTTTATAATTTTATTTTATTTTATAATTTTTAATTCAGTCAATGTGTCCTGATCTTTCCTCTGTAATACCAGAATGAGTGCATCTTTTTTTCATTTTTTTTTAATTAATTTTATTTCATTTAACATTTTCATTGGATGTTCATTTCAAAAGGTGTTAACGTTTTGGGCTTTGAATTTGTATCATGCACTTTTGAAGTGAAGCACGTACACAAAGTAAACTTTATTTTGTTGAAAGAATAATGAATAGAAGAAGCAGGATTTTAAAGAAATGTAATTGCATTTTGGCTTAAGACATTCTTTTGTGTAACGTCTGCTAACAGCCGATTAACATAATGCCAGACGTTGCGCAGGAATTCAGGTTGAAGAGCTAAACATTTTGACCTCATTTTGTTTATAATCAATCTGGAAACATTAGGGTAAATAAAATTTGCTAATCCTTCACACGTCTGTGAAGGCACGACTACTGATGCGTAAAAAGAGGCTTAGCGCTCGTCAATAGATTTAACAGCACTAAACATATTGAATTAAATGATAAAGAGTCTGGAAGTCAAGGGTAGCGTGCTCTCTTTTATGTATTAAGAGTTGTGTGAAGTGTTCCTCAGTGCAACGCTCTCAAAAGACGACTGCACTTTATGGACAAGCTCTCATCGAGCAGACACTGCAACGCCTACAGTTTGCGAAAAGAACAAGCCAGTGTGCACTTCTGACAACTCTGACGCTACACGCTAAGCCTTTTTTCCTTGTTAGCAGGTCGCGGTTATTGTAGTCTGTGGGCGTTATCATTGGTAGTCCACCGGCATTCGCGAGCGATGCAGATTCTGAGGCTAGGGTTCTTTTTTAGCCCTTTGAAAAGACAGAATGTTCAGATCAAAGCTGATTGGCTCAGGACGCACCATGAACAGATGCTAATGTAACACACTTGAAAGAGAATTAGCATTACACAGGCTAGCGGCAGAGAGAGAGGTCAGCCGGCAAAAACACCAGGCCCTTCTGCGTGATCCCATCTTAGATTCCTCCCTGTAGCTCAGGCTCTTGTTACCACAGACGTCCACTGTGCATTCAGAGCTCAGAGCCAGGAAACAGCCTCAAAAGTGAAATGTAACGTTAAAAAAAGAAAGCCTTGTTAGTCGAATAAACAAACTTAAAGTCGGGGGTGGGCTATCACATGATACCCAGGCCTTTGTTTGCTTGGAGAAGGTGCCGTGCTATGTGACTAACAATCTGCATACTCAAAAACTGTACAACTGTACTGTGTGTGTTGTTTAACTCTAATAATCAAAATATACAAAATGACAAGCTAATGCTAAAATCATATCCACAGACTTTTCACTTTATCCTCTGAAGCTGTTTGGTCATTTTTTGTTTTTTTTCCCCCTGATTTTATTTTTTACTTCATCGGAATCATGCGGTACTTGGTGAATTTTGTCCTATTTCCTGTTTGAACACAAACAAATTGTGGAAATGAAATGGAAGAGAAAGTCTTTTCTTCCCTACTGTAAAAAGTGAAACAGCTTCTCGAATAAGAAAAAAATGGAGAGCAGAACTTGATTTTGTTCATCAGGACGTTGGATGTGAGTGACAATCGCCATGCAAAATATTTTGTATTATTTTAAATGGAAATGGTAAATAATTTAGAACTAAAATGATTAAATACCATCAAAACACTACTGGTCAAAAGTTTGAACATTACTATTTTTAATGTTTTTGAAAGAAAACTGCTATGCTCATAAAGCCTGCATTTATTTGATTAAAAATACAGAAAAAAGCAGCAATATTGTGAAATATTATTACACAATATTATTGGTTTTCTGTTTTCCTTTTTAATATACTTTAAAAATATATATATATAATATTAAGCAGCACAATTGTTTCCAACATTGATAATAACTGAGTTAATTTCTTCAAAAAAGAAAAAAGAAAAAAAGAAATTACTGACCCCAAACTTTTGAACAGTGGTGTATATTGTTACAAAAGATTTCTATTTGAAATAAATGCTGTTCATTTTTAACTTTTTTTTCATCAAAGAATCCTGAAAAAAGTATCACTAGTTATAAAAAAATATTAAGCAGCACAACTGTTTCCAACATTTAATAATAAATCAGCAGGCTTGGGAGGGTTACTTTAAAAATGTATTCCGTTACAGTTACAAATTACTTCATAAAAAAAAGTATTCAGTAACGTAATCCAAGTACCACAATATGAAAGTAATGTAATCTGATTACTTTTGGATTACTTCAATGTCACATAAATAAAAGAAAGAAAGAAAGAAAGAAAGAAGGGGGGGGGAGATCAACTATACTGTAAATGAATTGCATTTTTAAAATTATATTTTAATTATTTCTTCTCATTATTTCTGCAAGTTTTTAATAACACGTTTCATACTTTTGAATGGGTCTCAACAATAAAAATATTTTAAAAATCTGATTAATTATCTATTGCAATCGTTGTTGTTGTTTAGAGATTAAAAATATAAAAGTGACATCAGATCATAAACAAACTGAACAAACTCGGATCAAACATTTCTATTCATGTTTGTTCTGCTTTCATTTTAATGTTTAGCATTTTGGTTACTTTTAAAAAATTAAACAATCATGTCTCATTTCCACAGCTTGGGAATACACAGCCCTGAAAATACAGTGTATATATATATAGTAGCCACTAGATATCATATAGCCCTTTATATATATATATATATAGATATAGATATATAATATATATACGTAGCTGGTAGGCAGAGTTTGCACTATACAACCATGTTGTTTGCATTTCCTTTTTTCAAAACAAAATAGCAGCGAAATTTCCATGAATTGAAAGCGTTTTCCCCCGCAGGAAGCATCGTTTCAACTAGCAGCAGTGATTCAGTCTGCGTCTGAGGAGATTCTAGACGGGTGTTATTTGCGCATGCACCAGTCGGTGGCTCGTGTGAGTCATCACTGGCAACAGAACCAGGAACTACTGTATAATCAAGCAGCACTTAATATAGTATTATGGCAAAATAATGATTTATTTAGTTTTAAATGAAACCATTGTAATCCTGATACTCCCCTTTTTTTTCAAAATGTAACTGTAATCTGATTACTACCAGCCTAATATACCTGCTGCCAAACTATGAGATAATATTAAAAATATCTATATGGCAGTTTTCCCCCATGGTATCGATGTCAAAATTGTGGCCAGTGAAAATGCTGAATGAGTTGCTAGTAACTTTGGAAAACCACTAGTCAAAGATGCTGGTGAGCAAAAAAGATAATGGCAAGCCCTGTATATACAGTATAGTAAAATAATTATGGAAAATAAATATAGTATAGTCATTTAATTAAAAAAACTTGTGTTGCTGGCCTGTTTTGATCTGCTAACAGTACAAGTGTGACTCACAAGTTAACAAAACCAGAGGGATAATCAATCACCTAGTGACCTCCCAGATCACCTTAGCAACCACTCAGAGCTCCCTAACAACTGTTTAGCAGCACCCTTGCAACCAACCACAATACCTTAGCATTGTGGCAGCAACTTATTCATGTGCACTGTGAATATGTAAAAATCCAGATTTACTGAGTTGTCTGTCAGTATAGTGAACCCTTAGAAACATCAAAACACACAAGCTGATAAACATTCTGCTCACGCTTCTTAACACCAACGTAGAGCGTTTAAATAAGGTCAGGAGTGAACTGGTTCATTAGTAGACTTTGACATATTAACCTTTTGAACGGCCAACTGATTAGAGCACATATGAGCCAAGGTCAAAGGTCAGCAAAAGTTTCGGTAATTACCCGTCCCGGTAAATGCGATCATCTGTGCCATCTTGCATCATCTTTCTGGTTCTAACAGGCATTAATAAACGATCTTCAAGCAGGCAATAAAGATAATTAGCTGATAGGAGAGAAGAGTCTATTAAAATGCCTGACTGACCTCTGACTCATTTGGTGAGTCAGTGATTAAATAAGTGGGTGAGTGAGTTATGAATAATTAAAGAATGGCAGCATTAATCAGCTGTCCATCACAGCCCAATGAGTGATGCATTCAAAGCGGACAGTTGCGTCACTAAAGATAGAAAGACAAGTCATCATACAACAACTCCTGTACTGATTTTCATAAATCCCTATTGACAGACTAATCGTCAAACTGAGGTCCGGAGACTCTCAGAAACTTGTAAGGGGTTAATAGAAGATGCATGGAGATAATGGGTATGACAATGTTGATGTTTGGTCTTGGCAGAATAGTTCTGCTGCTGTAGGTTATTGCTGCTGAAGAGCAACTACGGGACTTGCTATTGCCAATACATACACACTGCTGTGAGCAAGTAAGACATGCTGCTGCTGTACAATATAGCAAACATGAATTACCCGCAGCAGATCTATACAGGTGGAGCTGGGGAAGGTGGAGGGTTTCTGAAGCACTCTGAACTGCTAAGGCAAATGGTTCCTATGTATTTGATAGTTGAGCATGGAAGCTCATTGGCTACTGATACAGCAGGAACCAATCAGCTGTGTCCTATATAATGATGTGATTATGAACAGGTTAAGTTAAAGGACCTATTAGCATGTGCCATCTAGAGTTTCATGACAGAACTTTGTGTATATATATATATATATTTATAGGGCAGTTAAAGTTAACACACACATATATATGTGACCCGTCACGGAAACCAGGGATACAAGTCGGCCGCACTACTATTGAGCAAAAAGCGTTTTTTTTTTTTTCAAAATTGGTGATTTTCGTTTTTTTGCAGAATCTGTTAGTTGAGATCACGAAGAAGCATCTCCGTGTTTTATATAGCAGTATTGGCATATTTTAAAGCGTACAATTTGAGGTTGAAATCGGCTTGTTTTTCTGGGATTCTATCTCGCAGTAGGGGCGTGTCATTGTCTGTTTGTACTTCCATACTGGAATCGGATAGGCCGGCTTTTGTTTCTTTTGTTATTGCCACCGCCCTCCAAGGGAAGCGTGGCTACTTATTTATGCAGCGCTCTGGCCGGCTCTAGCTGATATCAAAATTGAATGAAGATGGACGCCGCAAAGAATATTGCAGACGAGCTGAACCGTGGCCGTTACACCGAAAATGTTTTGAAGTACAACATACAGCTGGATTCTTTAGCTGCGGAAAACAGAGTGGCAGGACATGCAAATTATTGGACATTTAGAGGCAAACAGACGCATAGTGCAAACTTCGGAGATGGTTACATCCACAAAGAAGACCCCGACAAAGAGAAAGTGTGCCCGAACAACTTATTTCATTGGAGGCAACAAGATCTTTTCTGTTTCTTATGGGGTGAGTTTCCATAAACATCAAAGTTTGTCGTTTTGTGTTCATTCTAAGAACACGTGGGCTACACGTTATCTCATGTGTCTTTTGTTATTAGCTAGCTCAGGACTGTTGTTTTATTTGTAATCGTTAGCATCGTATCACTTGCCAAAAAAAACCATTACTATAATGGGCTTTTTAGATGGTAATGTTAGCATCTGCTATTAATTTGAATAACGCTTCAACTGCTTGAATTGACTGGTGTGAATGACTTAGCTCATATAAACCTTACTTTTCTTGAATTGAATGTGACGCTAATAATTTTAGCCAGTTACTACTTCTTAACAAGGATTTACTAATGTAATAGTAAATGTATCAGATTAAATTCCTACGTAAGTAAAAGTATAAAGTATCCGTAGCCGTAAAATGTGCGTTATAAGTCAAAAGTAAAAGTATTTATTGAAGAGTTTAATGTACAGGATTTTTTTAATCCTTTGACTCAAACCAGGTCTAACCACTAACTGAGGTCTAAACCAGGACTATATGGTTATCACAGAATCCTGTTCAAAAAGTCCTAATGTCAAAAAAGATAAATTACTGACATTTACAATGCACATTATCCTTTATTATTAATAGTATGCGGTCTGATTTTTCCCGTTGCGTCTGTCGTTGCTTTGCAACCATGCAGCTTTACAGGGGGTATGGCTTATCTAAATGAAATGTAAATGAGCCCTTTTGTCACTCCCAGCAGGTGAGAACAGGTGAGAACTGCAAAACGAGAAGTTATTTTTCTGCCCTTTGAGCTTTTTTGAGTGCCTACCTTCAAATGGCCACAACTTCTCCAAATATTATCAGATTTCCATGTGTTACACATCGTTGGAAAGCTTGGAGACTACACTTTCAGAATCTGTAACTCAAAATGCCCCAGAACCGACTTGTGTCCCTACTTTCCGTGACTGGTCACATATAAGTGAGTAATATTAAATAACTACATGCACTTAAAGCTGCAGTCCACGATTTTTCCTCTTTGTCGCCATCTCTTGTTTGAAACCTGCAATTGCAGTCATATGCGGAACAGTTATCTGTACGTGCGTTGTGCATCGGCACAGCTCGTCAGCGCGGATGAATCTAATGTTTGCTGTCAATCACCGCACCGGTGTGGATACTGTACTTCAGAATCACAGATTCGACGTCTTGAAAGTATGACCAATATAAGCATTTTCACTGGAAAATATCATCTGAACAAGTAAGTAACATTTCTGCCACTTTTGTTCTGACCAACTGAGGAAAAAAGCATTAGGCCTACAATAAATCGCGCTGCCAATGGTGATTAAATCTAATGATCGCTTAGCTCGGATCACACCAAACTATTATTATTACTGTTATATTGTTCTCAAATTGTTAATGTTAACAACATCAGCACTGCATGACTGTGTATTTAGTGTGTATTAGCGTTAACTGTAGATTTCAATTTCTGTAGCCACTCCGCAGTTCAAAGTCTTTTGCTTTTTGACTACGGGTGAATCTCCAGTTGTCACTGATGATTGTCATTTGGATCTTTCTGGATTACAATCCGCCATCAAAATGATAAGTTTAATTATTTCAGCTGATGTGAGAACAGGCTATAAATTATCCGCTACAAGCAGCATCCTCACATGATACAACCGACTGGCCTGGACTCCTTCCTTTCTGTTTACGGACGTGACGTAATGACGCACAGACGAGCTGCTGCATGCTCAAATTTCCAGCGGAAATCCACCATGTCGCTCTTATTATAAAACATTATTACAAGCTTACCGTTGTGAATCGAGCTAAGATAATTAGATAGTTTTGAACACTGGCTGGTTATGTACTTGCTCAAAAATTGATTTTGGATCATTTTTAACCAAAAAAAAGTTACGGACTGCAGCTTTAATATAGGGTTAGTGTTTGGATTACTGTTTGGTTTAGGGTTAGTTGCATGTAATTATGCATAATTTATTGCTATTACAATAGCATTACTATAAGTACATGTAACATATCATAAGTACACTGTAAAATAAAGTGTTACCTAAAAAGATTTGGAAATATATTTACACTCATTTAGATGTTGTGAAATAAATATGAATTGAAAGGAAAACATTTCTATTTAGGATCATACTACTTTAATGGCAGGTAAAAAAAGAAAGAAAAATAAACTGTCAACCTAAATAGTAACAACATTTACAAAGTAAAATGCACTTTAGAAAAATGACAATGTACAAGTAAATTAACTTTGGAAACAGCATATTGTATTTTTAATATCTTGCTGAATATTTTGGGTAACACTTTACAATAAGGTTCATTAGTTATACATTAATTAATGTATTAACTAACATGAACTAGCCATAAGCAATACATCTGTTACTGTATTTCTTCGTTAATGTTAGTTAATGAAAATACAGTTGTTCATTGTTTGTTCATGTTAGTTCACAGTGCATTAACTAATGTTAACAAGACTTTAATAATGTATTAGTAAATGTTGTAATTAACATTAACAAAGATTAATAAATGCTGTAGAAGTGCAGTTCATTATTAGTTCATATTAACTAGTTAAGTAATGTTAACTTATGAACCTTATTGTAAAGTGTTACCATATTGTCTTTCTGCCACATGAAAATATAGATGCTTTTACATTTTAAAAAGGGGGTCAAAATGTAACAAAAACGTTCATAAATTAACTAGAGCCTTCGACCACTTTTAATTCCACGACATGCGACTTAAACAGATCTTTCACTATTTGGGACTACTTACTACTATTTAGCAGAAACAAAGGCACTCTTCATAAATGATAATGCACTGCAAAACTATTATAATTTTTTCAACAACAACAACAACAGTTATAATAATAATTTAAAATAGTTAATCGTTGGTTAAAAAAACAAATCACCTTTAAAATATCATCTGATTAATTTGGCCTACTTTGAGAGACACTCTGCAATTTTCTGCTATTATTATACAGTAAATACATTAACAAAGGCTAAAAATAAAGTGTAAAAGTAACGGATATAAATAAAGTGTTAACAAAGGATATTTGAGTGAGCTTGTGTGCTAAATGAGTGCTTCCCACACTTTCTACTTCTTCCCCCTCCATCTACTTCTTTCCAGTATGGCAGGTTTAAAACTGTTCCAGTTGTCTATCTGTTGTCACATATTGGACTCTGGATAATAGCAGTTACAAGTGCACAGATTTACACATTATAAAGGGTGGAGTTCATGACAGCACTGGCAATCCTGTGGGCATCTATTAAGTTAACCAAAGGAAAATAACAACAGAACAAGAATTTCAGCCTTAGTTGAGCTTCTTTGGGCTTGATAATTCCTGTAATGATGCATTTAAGTTCTACTTAGAAACAAATGATCACTATTGTGTCATTGTTTATCAATTTTGTGATTTTAAGAGTCCAATTTGCAATGTTGTCCAAAGGCATATCCGGCCCTATTCAATGTATGTGTAAGAACATGTCACCAAAATGCAGATATGACATAGCGAATATGACATTTATGATTTAGAAAGCATATTAATCTTTTCTTTTAAAGATGTGTTTAAGATGCCTATATACAAATATGATGCTCTCTTCTCTGACATTATAAGAAAAAAATTAATAGTACCATTTTCTTTACTAATTTTTTTTTTTTTTTTTTTTTTAAAAACAAGACTTCTCAAATGCTGATTAAGCCATTTAGCGGCATACGCCTAAAGAATTATTTTATTTGTCTGCCATTATTGCTGCTGGGCCTCGTCCTGCCTTTGAAGAGTGTTTATGTAAGAGGAAAAAAAAAAAAGAATAAAAGAAAGGGAAAATGTGCAGAGAAAAATATGCCTGTTTCTTCCTTTGAGGGTATAAATAAGCTTTGATTCACATAAAGGCTTTATCACATTTTCTTCCATTTACCAGAGCTTTGAAAACATAAATTACATCAAACTGTTGCATGCTAACAAGTTCTACGCTTCCATCCATACAAAACAGCATGCGCCTGAATAAATGTTCCATGGTTTTCTATTGACGTAAAAACATTTTTTTATTATTTCGGTCTTTTACACCATCTCAAATATGCACCATTAAACAAATAAAAACACAGATGAAGAATATGAAAAGCAAAGCAACTAGATTTACTTATTTTGTACTTCTCTTTTCAGTTATTTCAATATTTGATGACTGACAGTAATTTCAAGTTTGAATTTAAAGATAGCAGGCGTAATAATGCAAACTCAAAAGCTCAAAGGAATTTCATGTATAAAAACTTCAACGTCAATGGCAAACAAGAAGCAGCTTGGTAAATAAGACTCAATAAAAACACAATATGGAGGATTAACTCATGTATTAAGTTAAAGTTACTCTCTCAGCACAACTCTGCTGTCATATTCAATGTTAAATCATGGTAACAATGATGCAAACACATCACAATATTAAACTGTCTAAATCAGCTCTTTCTAGAATAATAATATCTATGATAGAGGGGTATTTTTATATTTCTGTATTTTTGGCAAGTCTTATCTAAACACCTGCTACACAGCAAGACCATGCCCTTCAGGCGAAAGCATTGCAAGGTCTTGCATCACATGTGAAATCTGGGTGGCTTTGAAGTTGGGGTGCCACTCCTTTCCTCGCCCAGCCTGAGCTCCTCGAAGAATCCAGGCTGAAAGCGGTCAGATACCATTAAAAAAAGGCCGCTTTAAGTAGAACATCTAAGATTACTTGTAAAAAGCAGTTTTGAGATGTAGTCGTTTCTTAAAACGTTTTTTAAGCGATTTGTAAGGCCATAGAATCAACTTGTGCCATGGAAAAATGCATGATGTTATGCTTGTAAGCCTTTTATAAAGTATCATGCTGTTTTTTTTTTTTTTTTTTTTTTTTTCAAATTTGTTCAAGGCTTTAAAATGTTGAAGCAATAGCTCACACAAAAATGAAAGTTCATTTACTGGCTTTCATCCCAGGAACAGAAAATGTGAAGTTTAACAGAATGTTGAAGCTGCTCTTTTCTATACAATGGAAGTGAATGATGAAGAGGAGCTGTAAAGCTTAGAAAATAACAAAAAAACATCATAAATGTAGTCCAACTCATTTACTTAATCGTATTGCTCATTATTTGCTGATAGTTCCATTCTCCGCAAAAGATTTCAAATCCCATTCACATACATATTTATTCAAATATGGAACATCAAGATGTGTCACAGCGGGTTTGATGTCATTAGGTGTGTCCGACTCCATGAAGCGCTGCACAGACTGATTGGTGTCTGACATGAATCTGTGCATGCTGCTTAGAAATTTTGTTTAACTTGAGACGGTACAGATGGTATATGCTGTACAAGTACCGGCAGAACAATTTAAGAGCAGTCGGTTCATCCTCGCAGCTTCTCCAGTTCGGATGCACAAGCTTTGGTGATTGGCTGGATTCAACAATGACAACGATAATGTGTGTTTGTGTTTATTCTGACCTTTAGTTCACTAGTTCATGTTAGTTAATGCATTAACAAAGTTAACATTTAAGACCTTATTGCAAAGTGTTACTGGTATTTAAATAGTATATGTTGAACTTTCTTGAAAATACAGGTGCTGTATTATGCTGTCCTCACATGTTATTGGATATTTCCTACTTCTAAAGTTGTGATTTCGAGCTGGTCGTGTTCAAGTGCTGTCGTCCAAAAGGACAGGAATCATGGAGGATACCAAGGTTTATTCTTGCATATTTATTGGGAAAATTTTATTAAAGCCATAATTATATTTAGCATCCCATTCACTGACAACTATATAAACATTCACTGCGCTATCTAGATAGTCAGCTTCCTGTCAATTCTGGAATTTCAGTCAAATACAGGCTATTTTCACTGAGTATAAAAGATAAAATATGCTTCAAATGATTATTCATATATGTAAATATGCACTATTTTAACAACAAGACAAGGCAATGTAGCTGTTGGGGAAAAAACGAATAAAGAATACCAATCACAGCAGCATTCATTCTACTCTCCGCCATGCATGTTTAAAGATTATGGCATGCCCAACTCGGGAACTTGGCTATCAAAATTATTCCAGAGTGGTAAATTCGACTTGAGAGGGCGTTCATTTCAAATTTTTAACTAGGAAACTCGTATTTACGATAATTCCGATAGCACATGAAGACAGACAAGATTAAGCAGTATAAAGTATTGAATAAAGAAAACGTCTAAAATGGTCACTGATACTATATGTTTGACTCCATCCAATTTTTATTTTTTTATTTTTTTATTTTAATGATTTTTGGGAACTCATACCTTATGCGTTCAACAAAGAAATTTAGTGTTAGCTGCTCTCTCTGTGGCAAATAATAAAAATAAATAAATAAGCTAGTCACCCACTTGTCTTAGTTGGACATTATATTGATGGAACTCTTGTATAAATTGGTTCCACGTTAACACTGTGAATATATGGCATGCTACTTTTGATATTGTGTCAACTTTTTTCATCTTCTTTGTAAACCTGTATTTTGTTTCTAGACTCTGTGTTTGTATTTTATTTCTATATTCTTGAAATCTACCAGGGTTGAGGTTTTGGTTGGGTTCTAGGTTTGTTTAGTTGCTTTTTGCTTTGTATTCTTGTTTTTTTTGTTGCTGTTGTTGTTTTTTAAAAACCCTCAATAACGTCCGAAACACATATGTATTTGACAAATAGTGCATCTAATCCACTTTATCTATAATATATGCAAACACTGCGCAAGCGTCAATATGGAAAGCAGACATCTCCATTTTTAACTCCTGCCCCAACTGCAAGTGACAAATCTCACCGATTGGTTGAACCAAAGACTATAGAATAACACAAGACGTGTCACTCGTATTGTTTTGAATGGGAGAAAGTGTAACGTGCAATATGGCGGAATAAGTCCCGCCTTCTAAATAAGAGCCAATCGCCGACTGGTAAAGTCATCGCGTCACTGCAGCGGCCGTTAGAAGCACCGGTTTCTATAGAAACAGTCAGACACGCGCCTCTCAAAAACAGCAGAAGAGACGCGCATTTAGGTCTGCGCATGTGCATTAGCTTGATCCAGCCTAAAAAATAAAAATTTTTGTCAAGATTCGAGCGTTTGGATAAAACATTTATGAGACAGTTGTTGTCAGATTTCATTGGTGATTTCAAATATGAAATGTAATCGTAAGGTTGGCGAACAGTTTTGGAGAATTTGATGTTTCCCCATTCAAAGAGATAGGGCATGATGCCCAGGATGCCCGAGAGGCGTTTCAAAAAATGGCCGCAGAGTGAAATGACTTGTCTTAAAGGGACTTTTGTTGAACACACCTATTGATGCCAGAAAAAGACATTGGCTATCAAGTGACTTGTAACCAATCACAATGTGCCAAATTTGAAGATGTGACTTCAATCTTTGTCTGTTCCTCCCACTTTGAATATTTTTGGAGCTTGACAGACCCTGGTAACTTTTTTACTTTCATTGTATGGAAAAAGAGCACTGTGAACATTCTTCTAAACATAATTTTTTTATGGTCTACAGAAAATAACATGAGTTTGAAATGACACAAGGATGTCCAAATAATGACAGCATTTTTTTATTTTGTGTGAACTGCCCCTTTAAAAACCTTGTGGAGTTCAGTTGGCAGCTTTACATTTGCCTACTTCGGGGAAACTTTTCTCATTGTCTCCATCCCCTTCTCTCTTTCTCTCTCGGTCTGTCTCTGGGCTCGTGCACTTGCTTTTGGCAGGGTGCGTTATCATGTGCAAATTCTGTCAGCCTCTGAAGAAGCGCGCTAATGCAGCAAACTGGCACACAGGCATGCAGAACAGAGACGCATGCCCTTTCTCTCTCTCCACTTCTTTTCCATCTTTCCCTCTTCCATCGCTCACTAGCTCCATTAATCCAATCTTTCCCTACGCTCTTTAGCATTAACATTTTTCTCTCCCATGTTTTTCAAGCCGTGCTGTTTAAACAATTCACTCCTCTGACATTTGGATTAACTCAAACAAGAATTTATCGCCTCACTCTCCCTGGAAGTGAATCAGATGCACACTAAATACAGACTACAAACACACACACAGATCCACAGTGCAGGCTAAGTTGTTCAGTGTGCACGTGTAACTCATCAGCTCACAGACACGCACAACTCTACGTCCTGTCTGAAATGTACACAGGTTTACACGTACGCAGTGACAGACTGATGGCGATCGAGGTGTGTTGTCCTTGAGGTTGCACTCTAGATGAGTTAAACTAAAATGGGTCTTTAAAAGTAGCTGAGTAAGCAGAACACAGCCACACACAGAGAGAGAGAGAGAGAGAGAGAGAGAGAGCAACACATATCCAGCCAATAAAAATCAGTATAATAATCTAGATAAAAATGAATGTCTACGTGCCTAAAACAAGGACATCGGAATAGACATTTTACACTATAATTTATTCTATATACAATTAACTTTGAACACATATTTCTCACCTAACTTTCCCACTTTTGGGCCCGTATACACTATCATTCAAAAACTGGGGGTCAGTAAATGCTTTAATGTTTTTGCAACAGTCTCTTATGCTCATCAAGGCTTCATTTATTTGATTAAATATACAGTAAAAACAGTAATATTGTGAAATATAATTACAAATTAAACTTTTTTTTCCAATATATTTTAAAATTGTAATTCATTCCTAGAATAAATTTGCATTATTATCAATTATGGATGTTGAAAATGTTGTGCTGCTTAATATTTTTGTGGCAACTGTAATAATAATAATAATTTAAAAAAAATCAGGATTCTTTGATGAATAGAATATTTGCATTTATTTGCAACAGAAATCACCTGTAAATGTCTTTACTGTCACTTTCGATACATTTGATGAGTAGTTGCTGAATAAAAGTATTAATTTATTTAAATAATAATAACAATAATAAAATAAATAAAACATCTTATTGATCCCAAACTTGAACAGTAATGTATATGGCACAAGTGGTGAGGGTGGACCTTGGTGAAACAGGATGGACCTCAACACCAGCTCTCAAATTACATTTTACAATAGACCTACATGGGCTAAAATAATTTTACAATTAAGATTAGTTTAATTTGACTTATTGTCAGCCAATTGTTTATTGAAAACAACAAAATCCATTAAGTAATAAATTAACCAGTGTAATAATAACAGAATAAGAACAGTAAACAAAGGTAATGATATGGGGATCATCAAAGGTTTCTCTTTACAGCATTTTTTTTTTTTTTTTTTGCCAATCGCGGACATGTCTTTTGATTTCTTGAGCGCAACAGCCAATCAGAGGTGTTTAAGTTAGAATCCGCTCAAAGTTTTTGTCCAGTGCTGAGAGCTTTGCAAATCCTCTATTTATAACAAAAAAGTGTAGACATTATGCAATTAAGAGATTCATTGTGCAGTGCAGACAGATTCTTTGATTATAACGGAACTTCTGGAGATCGTGTCATCCCAGTGAACTAAGATGAGTGACAGCTGTTTAGTGATACAGTGAGTACTCTTTTCACGCTTTCTAGGCGATCAGTTCAGTTCACACTTTCGGGAGCGACATCCACTAAATTCATGTATTTGAGCAATTATTATTGTCACATATTTTTATTTCCTTTTCCACAAAATAATTATTTCGTCTCATTTTATTGGGTGGACCAGCTGTCAATCTGAGTGGGCAGAAGTCCCTTAAGTAGCCTCACCACTGTATGGCACTTGTCAAGAATTCAAAACATGAAATAAAGACAGAGAACTCTTACATTTGTGTTACTTTCTAGCAATAAACACTAAATAAACAGATTAAACTGGCAAAATGTTAAAAGAAGAACCAACAAACTTGTAATAAGGGTTGTAAGTAACAGAGGTTGGAAATTTAGTCTAGATTAAGCTATTTTTGGGACCAAATGTTGTGGCTATTGATAACATATACAGTACTATGCAAAAGTCTTAGTACACTATAGGTTTCTTCAAGCTTCTTGGAGACGTTGCCGCAGTTCTTCTGTATTTAGTCTGTCTCAGTTTTTTTTGTTTCTTCATGTAATCACAGACAGACTCGATGATGGTCGGATCAAATCTCTGTGTGGAGCATACCGGCTGTTGTCAGACTCCTTTTGCATACAAAAATCTCACTGGATTATTACACTTAGGAACTTTAGAAATGTAAATTGATATTTCCTTCTGACACATTACAGCAAAAGATATAAATAATTGGCTTATTTTATTTATTTATTTATTTTTTTTTTTTGAGGGGTTTCGCATCACAGATTCTTTAACTCGCTATAACACTGAGCTCCAGTTCTGCAGAAACAGTAACATCTGCTAAGATCCTGGTATTCAAATGTGATTAGACAAGAGGAGAAGCTATCAGTGAGCTGGCACTGCCACACATGAAGTCACTTATTCTCTGCATTTGTGTGGGGGTGAGTGTTTTTTTTTCTTTTCTTTTATTCTTGTAACAAAATATGAGAGAAGGTGAAGAAGTTAGAGCTCGTATTTGTGTTAGATACTGCAGAGACTGCAGTAAGAAGTTAGCATCAGATAGCCAAGAGAGACTAATGAATACATACTGTAGCACTTAGCTGTCAATCATTTGCCGTTTGATTGACAGGTGAAGAGTTCTTACAGCGATGTTAATGCACCATAGAGGAGCTCTGTCAGATTGACACAGCGGAGTGTGAGACGTGGGTCACTATTCTTACGGTGTGTCAGGGCACGAGTGATGGACTAAGAACTGTTTTTATAACTGACATTTATCTAGAATGGGAAAAATCTGATCCCACATCATCAGCATGATACTCACATGACAGTCGTCATGCATAAGGAAACAGTTCTGACGGAATAAAAATGAGAATTATAGTTAAATCCAACTCATTCTATGTATCCGCACAGCTAATACAGTACCATGGCCAAAGGCAGAAATATAATGTACGAGAGCGCACTGTGCTGGTTTTAATTAATACTTCATTAGTACAACGTTAATGAGTTTACATGCACCATCACATTAACAACTTTAATGTGAAGTCAATTAACCTGAATTATCAACAGCTAAAAGATCCAGAATGAACAAATTAAGTAATATTTTATTAGTAATTTTACAAAGCAATGTAGGAAATATAATAATGGTAAAATATAAATAGGAATAATATGAATTAAATTACAAAAGATATTTATAATATAATATAATATAATATAATATAATATAATATAATATAATATAATATAATATAATATAATGATAAAAAGTAGGATTAATATGAAGTTAAATTAATATAACTATATTAAAAAAGAATATAATATAATATAATATATATAATATAATATAATATAATATAATATAATATAATATAATATAATATAATGAATTATACCGATGCTGAACATTTGCCATCCAGGGATAGGTTTTTAAACCTGCACTGCATCCCCATTTACACCATCAGCATTCCTGTTATCTAAAGCAATTATCAAAACTAAATAAATGAGGGAAAAGCATTATGATTCAGCCATGCTTAACAAAGGGGGGGTGGATTGTAGTTTTTGTCTGTGTCAATGGGGACTCAGAGTTGATAGCAGTACCATGGGATCTGCCAAACCCATCTGTTCCTCTCATTTCACAGAGGAAGCACTTAAAACATTACTGCACATAAACACACTCGCATACAGTGTATGGATAGCAGACGTAGCACTCTCTGCTTGGAACGGCACCAGGATGTTCGGAATCATTTCGGTGTGTTTGTTGATTCACATGCGGGAGCCTCTGCTGGGTTATGCAGCATGAGAGCCATTACCAAGAGACATAAAAAAGAGAAAAGATTTGCACAGAGTGAAAGTAAACTTTCCCGCTCATTATAAGGGTGACAGACAAGTGCCACCACCAAGCATTTTGTTCATATGCAGCAATGTAATCTATTGTAATTGCTGTCAGTGAATTTTAAAACTGACAAATAACTAAATATCTAATAAAATATATAAAACAGGCAGGCAGTTACATGTAACTGGCCATCGCTGATAAATCTAAAAATGGCAACAATTTAATATTGTGCATTTCAGATATAGTTATTTTATTTCTGTTCTGTTAAAAAAGAACAAAGAAGCAAATTACAAACAATAGGACAAATACAATAGAGTTACCAATTAAAGAAACAATGTTTTTCAGGGAGATTAGGTATATTTAACATGTATACATTTATTTGACATCTTTTGTTGTTTGATTAAAGACCCCTGTAGTCAATAACTGTATCCCTTAAAACTCATTTTGGCTCACCAAAATTACATACAGTATTTAAAGTCCCCCTGAAATCAAAATTAACGTTTTTTAGCTTTTAGTATGAATATGTTAGGCTTAAGATTATGAATAAGCTGGTGTGTTCCAAAACAATGACAAAATTCACATTTAGGAGATATAAGCATTCAAATCTTACAGTGTCTCACAGTGGATCATATCTGGAGTCGGACACGGCACAGACCAACAAAGGTATCGGACCCATTTGAATTCGGCACAGAATGCTGTATATAAAGGACATTAGGAGGAGAAATGGTTAGAGATTAGAAGGAAACTGAGGTTTTACAGAGTCGAACGGCTCTGGCCGAGCTTTAACATTAACGAAACACTATTGGCTATTTTAAAAAAGGGGTGGGGCTGTTCAATATATCGCCCTGTCTTCCTGTTTCAGTTGAAATTACGTCAACACATTAAATAATGCTGCGCGTTCCAACACTCTTCAGTGGACCTTTAAATGTTTTTTCCTGTGAAATTAATGCCTTGCTTGAATGTAACTCTTCACCCTTGCCTCATTTAATATACACAGATCTACGAGCTGAGACGAGATCCACTCAGTCAACTTACTGAGGTAAACGCTGCACAATGGTATCGCTTTTTACAACGTCGGACACATAACGTTAATATGATTAGCGTTTTGCTAATCTTCTGTGGAGAAAGGCATATAGTTCATCATAACATTGTAATATGAATCATACACCCGCCATTTTGACCCGATTTTTCATATCAACAGAAAAATATACTGGGATAACCTTTTTTGAGACTCCCTTGCGTAGTCAGTTAATGATATGCTAAAGCCCACCGGCACGTTGAAGGTAGTTTGTGATGTCAGAAACACCAGCGATTTCAAACCGCGGGTTTGAGACTGTCTTTGGTTTACTGCAGTTTTAAAGAGAAAATACTCAGCAATGGTGTTAACTTATGAATTTGCACATGGTTTGTCTTAAAGTATGTTAAAACACCAGATAGACACATAAAAGATAGGATCAAGATAGACAAACTTGATTTTCACCACAGGGTGTCTTTAACGACACAGACAGGTATTTTAGGCTGCTGTCACTTTAAAACCGAATGCTAGGATCTAATATACTGACACATATATCCGGTTTTCACCAAGCTTTTACATTCAAGCCATAACCGACTGTATTTACATGAGACACTCCACGTGATGGGCATTTGGACAACTGTGTCTGTATTTGACCATTCAGGCACAAAGCGAACTGAATTCGGGATTGTGTGCTGTCTGAGAGAGCGCTTTGGTGTTTTTCATTCAGCACGATACCACATTTAGTTTTTTTTTTTTTTTTTGTCACAACTTACTGAGCATATTAACTCTTTTTGAAGATCCTTAATAAATGTAACTTTGATTAGGCTATTCTTGCATGACAGGAGACTGCTATACTCACTTTTATATGATCACCTAGCAAAGATAATTTAGGAAAGAAGAAATATGGGACAATACATGCTTTTCTTTAAGTCTCAGGACACTAAAAATAGAGCTGAAATACGGGACTATTTCAGGAAAAAAAGGGACGTCTGGTCACCCTACCAAGGGGACACCCTATGGTTTTGACTTAACATTAAAGGTGGCCACTGTAAGTCCACAAGACATCAAGTGCACATGAAGTGTGCCATTTGGGAAAAGACCTAAAACTTTCATGAAAATGTCAGTGTTGTCAAGTTCACTTATTATAAGCTTACATAGTCACTTTTGAATATTAATGGACAGTTGTAGGTTGAGACTATTTTAGGGGGAATTCTAATTTCCATAATGTAGTTTCATGTTCCAACACACACACACACACACACATATATATATATATATATATATATTTTTTTTTTTTTTTTTTTTGCAGGATCTGGCAACACTGGAAAATGACTTAGACGTTATATCAAATAAACTGCAAAAAAAAAGGAAGAAAAAAAAGAAAAAGAAAAGTAGTCTAGCTAATTCAGCCTTCGTATTCATTTAAATCACAGCATGTCTTTGGGCTGTTAAACTCTCAAAATGAGAGCTAGAGTAGTTAATTGGTCATATTTCAAGATGAGGAGGTCATATCTTCCCGTATCACCCATCCCTTGAGCTTCTACTAGAACTGGAAGCTTTTAAGGATGTATCCCAGTGTACGCGTAAACAGAGTGATGCATAAGTTAAGCAGCTAAGTGTCATATTTGCATGGGTCTTGTATTATGCATGAGGACATATGCGTAAAAACTGTTATAAATGTGTAAAATACATGTTCAACCAGTCCTCATGCAAAATGCACGTACAATTGCATGAATTTGATGTAACAGCCTGTTCTATGCAATTATGTGTAAAACTTCTGTGTGTGTGTGTGTGTGTGCGCTGTCTACAGGGAGCAGGTTTGATAGACTCATAATTAAGACTGTATCCGAGCATATGAGAAGTGTGTTTAAAGAGTGTCTCGCCTTTGTGTGTGTAATGACACCCATGGGACACATTAGGAAACTTCACATCAGGGAGTTCAAACAAACGTCTTTCTCTCCCACACACACACACACTCACACGCTTTTTCTACGTCTCTAACCTTGACGCTTCTCCACAACGGACAAGGACATGGACATTGTCCCTCTGTACATGGACGCTCATCACATTCAGATAAAACACATGTACGCATACACACAGTCGCTATGCCAGCATGCTGTCAACTACCCGCATCTTGACAAACAGAAGGTTACTATGGTAACACAGCAGGATATATTTTTCATTCGTTTGGCACTTTTTATTTTTATTGTATTTTCTATTAGATCTAATTTAAGATGTCCCTCTTTTATTTGCTTTCTCTCTGTGCTTTTCAAAAGCAATAGTCCCATTACTAGCTCATTTTAGGAGCCCGACGTGGTTCTTCTGATGTCCATATTCAGTTTTCTAGAAGAAATCATAGGATAGCGAATCATTCTGACAGAGAAGAAGTCTTTGATTCCAGCTGTGCGAGGGGCCTCCAGTGATGAATGGCTTCAGATCAGAGCCAATTAATCAACATCTGAAATGCACTTTGAGTATTCTCTATTTCTGGTTGAATTAGCTATATAAATGTTGCTATAATCTTAATTTTCATCATTTACTTCACTTTAGGCTTTGCGTAAATCCTGTCTTTAAAATCTTAACTTTGAAGAACAGAAAAACCAAAAGGATACATGTCTTAATAACTAATTGAAAATATTTCTATTACTGATAAAATGCTCAAAAGATACATTTTCATTATCTCTTTCAGTAGCGTAAGATTTCAGAGAACAAACTGGCCAGTGTTTCAATTAACATCTCAACAAAGGTTAAAAAAAAAAAAAAACCTTATTGTGCATATGCCTGTTTAGAGAGAGCCTCCTAATCAATATCATTATAATTGCAGTGACTTATTTTTTTTAAGAGCTAAAATAAAAAATACACAAATGAAAACGAACTGCTTTAAAAAAGGACACAATTACCATGCAATTCGTTTTGATTCGTGACTCATTTAAAAAAACAACAAAAAAAAACAACATTTTCTAGACAAAAGCCTTGCAGTTAAGGTGCAGTGTTAGGCTTTGTGTTACTTTCATATGCATGTAAACATGGGAAAGTGGAAACGCAAGCACATTTCAAGTAATTTCGGCTTTTGCTGTGCACCAAAGTTCAAACAGCAGACCAATAGAAGGTCTAGACATCACACACTGACCTCAATAAAAATAGGACAAACATCAAAGCTGCATGTGTGGAGATAATAAAATGTTCAATTAAATATTATTAGTTATTTAGAATTTAATGGCATATTTATTTTGCCCGTATTCAAAGTAATTTTGCATACTCAAATCTAAAGGACAGCTGTGAAAATAAAGACTAAAGCATACCAGAGAACTTAGAGGTAAACTAGACAGTGGGTACAAGTGTACAAAACAATGACTTAATGTTTGAACGTCCCAGTGGGAGTCATCCAGACAGTGCTCTGAAAGCCCCCCCCCCCCCCCCCCCCCCCCAAAAAAAAAAAAACAAACAAAAAAAAAAACCACAAGCAAACAAAAAAAAAAAACTCCAAGAAGGAGACTTGTGTGAGAAGTCACAGAGAGACCAACCAATATTAGGGGCTGCAGAGTTCAGTAGCTGAGAATAGAGTAAAAGTGCAGCAATCCGCCATGGTGTTTACGGCTGGATGGCACAAAAGAAGCAATTACTCAAAAAGAACCGTGTGAAAGTCTGTATAGCAGGGCTTGGCAGCGTTTTTTGACATGAAATGCCATTTCTTTATATATAAAATGACATTTTTTTTTACATTTTTACTTTTTTTTAGTCCTTTAAAGTCCTACAACGACCCAATCAGATCCCTGATTTCAATTCAAATGGGAATCTCTGGCACTATTTGGAAATTGCAGGGTACTTTCCAGAAGTGTCATTTGAACAGCCTTGAGCATTTCTGCCTGGAAGAACATGTCAAAAGACAACCTCAACAGTGTGCAAAGCTAGTACATACTTTCCCCCTAAGACTTCACAGTTCATAGTTCAACTAAAAATTAAAATTCTGGCATCATCAACTCATCATCATGTTGTGTGAAACCAGTATGATTTTTCTTTTTTTTCTGCAAAGAAAAAAAAAAAAAAAGTCTTCACATTGCTGTTTTCCATTCAATCAAAGCAACATATGTGACCAGAGGCTGTCAAGCTCCAAACCGGACAAAAAAGCAACATAAATGTATGATCAAGTAGTCTGTATGAAGCCATACTATAGCTTGACGGGCTTAAATTTATTTTCAGAGAGAGGAGAGGGAAAATAATTTCCATATTTCCATAAAAAAGAGATCAAAGAAACCGTATTTGATGTAAAGGTGGAACATTTGATTAACTAAACTAAAACCCATTCTATTGAAAGACAAAGGCAAACTATGGGAGATCCCTGAGTTTATTCACTCCTGCAGTCAAACCACAGAATAACTTCAGAATAATATATTTGTTAATTAGCACAAAAATCCACTCACAGTATGAGGCATGTACAATAAAATATTGAAAAAAAAAAAGAAAGAATAAAAAAAACAAAACAAAATATACTCCCTGCCTCCACTACGTAATCTGAACATACTGAATTTGCTTATTCACAAGCGTGAACCATGATAATGGTTTGTCACTACAGGAGTCTGCCTTTTCACGGTTAGTTTTTAGCTCCTGATTGATCACCTGCTGCGAAAGCTCCTCTTTTCTGACCTTGTTGTAATATCCATGTTGTCTTAGGGTTGTTTTGGCAATTTTTTATGGAACAGGGTGCCAAAAACCCAGTAGCCCATTCTTTGGCATGGCTTAGCCTCCGCAGAGAGGGAAAACATGTTATTTTATTCACCTAAATGTGATATGGAGCTAATTTCACTGGGCTAGTCAAGCCATCAATTCAAATTAGCTCTGGGCTCTTGAGAAAGTGTGTATAAAAGAGAAAGAGGGAAGTGTGTGTGTCAGAGGAAATCCAAAAATTACCTTTACTGAAGGATCAGCTAATCTATTATCTTATTTAAATTGATGAGCCTTTGTGGAGGATGATGCCTGCATGTGTTTCCTTGCATGTGTAAGAGCGCAAGGAAGTACGGTTAGTAATGTTAAAACAATATTGTTGAAATCCTTTTTTTTTTTTTTTTTTTTTTTTTTACATTGACTGAAGAATATGTTTTGTAAAAAGTACCTTAACACCATGATGGTAGGGTGTTGCTACAGTATATGGCTGCTGGCGTTCTGGGAGATCTCTAAGGTTGTAGAAGTAAGAAGTAATCCAAAAACGCAGGCTCCAGTGGTTCGGCTACATATGACGAATGAGCAAATGATGCCTACCTTACTGACTACTCTGGAGGCCAAGAAAACCTGGGTAAAGCAGATCAAGGCTGACCTCAAAAAACAATGGCTTAGCCTTTCTGATGCCAAACGTGAAGCTCTAAAACGTCAAACTTGGAAAACTATTGTACAAATCATGATCAAGCAGCACCGACAGCAACGTATTGGCTCTGGGACAAATCTCGTCCAAACGTTTGCTAAGGGACTGAGTGAGTATCATTAAGATTCATAAGGGTTGAATTTGTTGTGTAAGACAAAGCAACCTCAGAATACAAGTATAGTATACTGTACAATCAAACAAAATAAAAGTCTGCCATTTTATTCTTAAGAAAATAAGACATTCTTAAAGGGTTAGTTTACCCAAAAAATTCTGTCATTAATTACTTCTGAACACAAATTTGATAAAATCTGATGGCTCATTGAGGCCTCCATTGACAGCAAGATAATTAATACTTTCAAATGCCCAGAAAAGGTATAGAATTTATCTGAAGACATATTTAAAACAGTTACTGGTTCAACCTTAATGTTATGAAGCGACGAGAATGCTTTTTGTGTGCCAAAAAACAAACTAACGACTTTATTCAACAATATCTAGTGATGGGCGATTTCAAAACACTGCTTCATGAAGCTTCGAAGCTTTACGAATCTTTTGTTTCGAATCAGTGGTTCGGAGCATGTATCAAACTGCCAAAGTCACTTGATTTCAGTAAACGAGGCTTCGTTACATCATAAGTGTTTCAACATTTCAATGGTTCATGTGACTTTGGCAGTTAAACAAAATATTTGTAAAGCTTCGAAGCTTCATGAAGCAGTGTTCTGAAATCGCCCGTCACCAGATATTGTTGAATAAAGTCTTTTTTTTTTTTTTGGCACACAAAAAGTATTCTCGTCACTTCATAACATTAGGGTTGAACCATTGAAGTCACATGAACTTTTAAATATGTCTTTAGTAACTTTCTGGGCATCTGAAAGTGTTAAAGGGTTAGTTCACCCAAAAATGAAAATTATGTCATTAATGACTCACCTTCATGTCGTTCCAAACCCGTAAGACCTTCATTCATCTTCGGCACACAGTTTAAGATATTTTAGATTTAGTCCGAGAGCTTTCTGTCCCTCCATTGAAAATGTATGTACGGTAGACTGTCCATGTCCAGAAAGGTAATAAAAGCATCATCAAAGTAGTCCATGTGACATCATTGGGTTAGTTAGAATTTTTTGAAGCATTGAAAATACATTTTGGTCCAAAAATAACAAAAACTACGACTTTATTCAGCATTGTATTCTCTTCCTTAATCCTTTCCATTGAATTGATTCCATTGAATTGATTCATTTGAAATGATTCAGTTGAATTGATTCCATTGAATCCTTTCATCTGTCACCGTTGGTAATGCACTTTTACGTCGCCGTGGTTGTTTTTGGTGATTAGGGCATCCGCGACATGCACACTTACGCACCATTTTAAAAAATATAACAATACCAAAATACAAACAATGTAGAATAGCTTGAATACAGTGTGCGTCTCCGTCAGACTGTAAACGAAGCTCGGCCGCACTAGATAACATGTCAGCAGCGTCTTACCTCAGCAGCGTCACTGCAGAGTTGTGAACCACACAAGGGGGC
This sequence comes from Megalobrama amblycephala, assembly GCF_018812025.1. Classification (NCBI taxonomy): domain Eukaryota; kingdom Metazoa; phylum Chordata; class Actinopteri; order Cypriniformes; family Xenocyprididae; genus Megalobrama; species Megalobrama amblycephala. The sequence goes on from NC_063050.1 coordinate 37,559,194, forward strand.
AGTAATGCACCAATAAGCTGGATGCCAACCGCCGTAAAACAGGAAAGAAGAAGAAGAAGAAGCGGAGTCGTGACCGCGGATTGACAACAGACCCGGAAGAGAATACAATGCTGAATAAAGTCGTAGTTTTTGTTATTTTTGGACCAAAATGTATTTTCGATGCTTCAAAATGTCGCAGATGTCCTAATCGCCAAAAACAACCACGGCAATGTAAAAGTGCATTACCAACGCCGACAGATGAAAGGATTCAATGGAATCAATTCACTGGAATCAATTCAATGGAAAGGATTCCGGAAGAGAAGACAATGCTGAATAAAGTCGTAGATTTTGTTATTTTTGGACCAAAATGTATTTTCGATGCTTCAACAAATTCTAACTGACCCTCTGATGTCACATGGACTAATTTTATGATGTTTTTATTACCTTTCTGGACACGGAGAGTATATCATACATACATTTTCAATGGAGGGATAGAAAGCTCTCGGACTAAATCTAAAATATCTTAAACTGTGTTCCGAAGATGAACGGAGGTCTTATGGGTTTGGAACAAGGGTGAGTCATTAATGACATAATTTTCATTTTTGGGTGAACTAACACTTTAAGGCCTCACTGAGCTATCGGATTTCATCAAAAATATCTTAATTTGTGTTCTGAAGATGAACGAAGGTCTTATGGCTGTGGAACAACATGAGGGTGAGTGATTAATGATATAATTTTAATTTTGGGGTGAACTAACCCTTTAAGAAAACGTTTCAGAATTCTTCAAGAACTACACTAAGAAACAATATAACAAACTTACCCTAAGAATGTCTTAAGAAGATTTTTGTGAATCCGGCCCCAGATGTCACTCATTTCCTACAATTTTTTTGGCTCGTTTCATCATTCACAATGTGAAAATCATAAATCTGATTGACTAATGGAACAACTCATCAACAAGCTGCATGATTTTGGGTGTCTTTTATGTACAGTATGTAGTATAAACAGCAGGAAAAATTACACACCAAAGTTAAATATTTATGCTAAGAGGTTCCTTTAAATCCATAACAATAAATGAGAAATTTAAAAAAACTAATCAACCCAACATGAAATAAAAACATGGATGATCTCAGAAGGACTAAGTAACATGGCTCCAAATTACACTTATTATTACGATACATCAACAATATAGAATCCGTTAGTAATGGAGCTGTGGATGTGCCCTGAATTGAACATGTCTTATAAAGTCTAAGCTTTGATAATTGCGTTTTATCACGGGACCCTAGGCTAAGATTTATTACATTTACATTCCTGTTTTCACAAGATTCTCTCATACAAATGTGGAGGAAGTGCATATACTGTGTTACAATCATACAATGAAAAGTGACAATTATCTAAGCGAACAGACAAGTGTTACATGCATCAAGATATACACACACATACATACACACACACACATACATACACATACACATATATATGATATATAAAAATATATATCAACAAAAAACTATAATGTCAAATTAGGTTTATGTTAACCACATTAAATGTGATGCTATTTACATTTGTTTGTAGAGCTGTTCATAGCTAAAACGATTTACATTATAAATGCTGTTATTATGTCCAAATGCATGCTTCATGTATCATTACGTTGCACAGAGAGCATTAAAATAGATATGAAATGTCAAATACCAGACAAAAATGTTTGTGTCTATGACATATTTTGTCCTAATGGACACAGCCATCTGCTAAATGTCAAACATCAAGTGGAGGGGAGCATTTCAGCGCTTCTTAATTAAGTAAATCTTCATAATGGTTCATAATCTACTGTACTAGGGTTTAGAGCTCAAAATGCAGGCTTACAACTTGTGTGGCTGTTTGTCATATTGAGTAAGGGTAAGCAACTAATCCACAGGGAGTTTTTAATACTTCAAAATGCTTATCTCAGGTCTTATCGCCATGTTGATCTCCAAACCCAGATGTAAGCAATTCAGCAATTCAGCCGATGCTTTCGTGGCTATCACTTCATATATAAGCATTCAGGGAGGGGACAAGGCAAGAAACTGTGAGTCTAGGTCCATTAATCTGTGCCATCTGCTTTGCCTGCCATCTGAGTATTTGCATTTCAGAGAGCATCTACACACCCTCAGTGTGTGCGCTTGTGTGTTTTTATGTGTTTGTGTGTGTTGGTGAACGAGCGTGTGGGTGAGTGAAATTATGGAGATTGACATGACCACCGCTTGACATCAAACGAATGAATAAATCACAGTTAAAGTTCTCAACGCATTTACTAAATTATCTGAAAGACTGACTCTTCTTAAGTGATTTACAATTTACTCTGCTCATTAAGTCTCAGCGCTTCAGAATAAGTATTGTTAAGGGAGGTTAACCTGCTGTGCTGTGAGAGGTAAACATGTAAAATGCATTTTCCTGCTGCATTGAGAGTAATTATTCACCATTTCCATCTGTCTCTTCTCTCTCCTTTGCTCCCAGTAGAAATGTTGCTACTAATAGCACAGTAAAACACCATTTTTTTTTTTTCTGCTATACGGTCTATACAAAGCAAAGTCTTTGTTCCAAATAACTTCCTCCAAGGGCGGTACTACAAATGCAACAAAACACAATGCAACATTATAATGAACTACATGTCCCTTTTATCCATTTGTGACATTGTGATATTGGTGTAAAACTCGGAGCTGTAACTTGCAATAGCTGATGTGGGTGTCTAACACAATACTGTAAGTAATTAGTTGCCTGTGAGCTTTAGATAAGGAGTAAAAAAGCTTGCCTTTGATGTTGATTATGCGTTATCTTAGCATAAAAATGACGGAATTAAACGCAGCTTGTTCTCAGACACGAAAAGGAAATATCTACAGTCTCACGTACATTCTCCGCCTATTTTCAGCAAGTTAAACAGCAACTTTTGATGCACCAAGCAATCAATTTCTCTTACAGTCTTATCAGTCGCATATGTGAGACTGTGCTTGTTTTTGCGGACGCAGTGCTGTGGGGTTGACATGCAACGAGCGCTTACGGCAAAGCTGTAACACGTGCAGGAAAAATACAAATAAAAAGAAGAAAATGAGCATGATAAGATGGCTGATGGCTGACAAACAAAATGAAAATCAGCAGCTTATGCAGAAACATGATAATTATACATCATCATGAGGAGGGGCCTGATTGACTTGCTGTAAATGTTGAGCTAAACACACATGATAAAGGGACAAACAAAAGAAAAGATGTATGTTTAAAACAAAACCAAATGGTTTCTGGAAAGGCTCAAGTGGACACTATAGAATAAAACAGAAGATTGATTTCATGGAGTTCTGCAGTATGTACAGAGGAAAACTACCAGTATGCCCATACTGACGCATTTTATTACAAACAATCGCTTTAATTCTGTTTTTTAAACTTTATCTTACTCTATAACTCCTATACACACAAATATAGCCATATTTATACATCTATCTATCATAATTTCTCCTCTGGCAGTGTTTAAAATGGAAAAGCTATACTGTATGTCGGCATTTCAGTACTAGAACTTGCTTTGGACAGTACTGAAGGTGATATAATTTAACAAATAACAATCAAAATCTGAGTATGAAATCTATGGAAAATATCCATAATTCAATTGTGTTCTGTGGAGAAAATGGCTTCTTGTAGCTCAAACAGAGCATGGCACTAGAAATGCTAAGATCATTGGTTCAATTCCCAAGGAAAGCAAGAACCGATAAAATGTATGCATTGAATGCAATTTAAGTTGATTTGTATAAAAAGCATCTAACAAAAGCATAAAAATGTACATGTCAAATAAGTACACCTATACATTTAGTAACTGGTATTGCCTCTTTTGAATAGAATATATAATAATAAATAAATTCTAGTAGTTATTTCTAACTCTTTTACATTGATAAAATAAATTAAGTCAAAATAATCCCCTCCAAAACGTAATTTCCCTACATATATATATATATATATATATATATATATATATATATATATATAAAATCTTTTTTTTTGGTTTGTCAAAAATCTAAAATGGTCTTCTTATTTCCATATAGATTTTGAATCCCAGATTTTCAATGGTCTCAGGCCCCTCTAGCTATAATATGCACCAGATTTAATGCTGAACTTTGACTAGCAAGACTAACGCTTGGTGTAAAGTGTTATTGACAGCACAGATTGTCTTGCTGAGCAGGGACAGAAAAGCATAACGGCAGTATGCAAGAATAATTCCCGCTACTGTGAAAAGCATATTGTTGGTACTGTGTACCAGTGAGTACCGGCCCACTTCGGTGAGTACACAATGCCCTCGAGGATCAATAAAGGGCATCCATCCATCCATCCATCCATCCATCCATCCATCCATCCATCCATCCATCCATCCATCCATCCATCCATCCATCCATCCATCCATCCATCCATCTATTTCTCTAAATCAGCGATTCATGGATACGGCCATTAAAACATGATATAAATCTGCAATCCAATATCTTACTTAAAGCCACAACCCAGATCCTCAGCCAGATCAAAGGCCATATTCGTACAAAACCCAACAGATAGACATTGTGACAGGCCGGCCTATAAAGATCAGCAGATTATCGCTCGTGATGCTAAGATAGTGGTGACTGGATGCTGCGGTGGATTATTGAGTGGATTAAATGAATCTGGGAGATTAAGACTAAGATGCTGTAAGTATGTGTGTCTCTGTGTCAGAGGCACTGTGTCTCTCCCATAATCCTCATGCTAAAGAGATGCTAGCTGGTTTAGTGGGCTTTAACACGAGCTCATTTACCAGCACTGCAGCTAACTGACAAGATTAAATAAGCTATGCTAAATATGCTTATGCTATCGCTGCGACACTGTGGTGGTAAAAGATGACCAGTGATTTAGCTGATTTTTACTTGAAAGCTATCATTAGCATTAGGTAACTATTTGATCTGGTTGAGGTATTAAGGTCAAAGAGGAGAAGTAAATAACATTACAGATCAAATGACTAGTTCAATCTGACCTACATTAACTTAACCTAACTTATCTATCTATCTATCTATCTATCTATCTATCTATCTATCTATCTATAACAACAGTATTTCTGTCAGGATCACTATTGTCAAAGATGACTGGCAGTTAGCATACAGTTTGGATTGGCAGTATGGTTCTGTTCTGGGCAAAAACTCCCTGCCCATCCATGCAGCCTAGCATGGATAAGAGCAGGGAGAGCAGCGATAACCCCCCTTAGGGTAAATAGAACAGAACCAAGTATTGCAGTATCATTCATTTTCTTAAAGGTGATAGAGAGGATTTTTTCGTCGACTGAGAATCCAAAGACTGTTACTGAGTTTTTGAAATGAGCGCATGCGTAAGAACAACCCCCCTCCTTCACAACACATTTCAAAGGAACGCCTCCCAAAACTCGTAAAAACTCGTATTGGAACACGGGTGTTTACCACCGGCATTCGCTGTGTCGTGTTTTTTGAATTCATTATGTCGGACTCACCGCAGGTAACTCATAATCTGCAGTTGTTACTCCTGTCTCCTGACAAAAACATTGCATGCGGCGCCTGTGGAGTGTGGAAAGTTACTGGAGCGCGCAGCCGCGCTCGTCTCTCACAAGGAACGTCACGGCAGTGATTGACAAGCCAGAGGGCCAGATTGGCTGATGTTTTTAAGGCCCTACCCAGGGTTGCCAACTCTCACGCATCTGGCGTGACACTCACGCTTTCAGCATCAATCTCACGCTCTCACGCACACGCAAGAAATGTCACGCCAAAATCCATTCTTCTCCCCTCTCAATCCGTTACTTTCTGTTGATGCCTAGACCACAGCGTAATAATGACAGGAGAGGCGTTTAAAGTCCCTGTAAAGTCATTTTAAAGTATGTGTTTTGAGCTTTTCACACCACAGAAAAATGTGTTATTAACCACCCAGCCAAATTTGAATGATTAAAAAAATCTGCAAGTAAATGAAATAGGTTATCAAAATCTCGAAAAAATAGGCAGCGCTCTCTGCTCTCAAACGCTGGGGGCGTGTCCGCTGTCGGCGCTGAAACCACACCCACTCGCGAGAGCTGCCGTCTCAACTTACTTGTCTAATGAGTCAAACATACTGATGCATATAAACAAAAGAATCACGTTAGAGGGTTGCACATTTTAGTAGAGTTACTGTGGACTACCTACTAATTATAACATACGCAAACTCGGTAACTTACACTCATTACACTCATCATTACACTCAAATGACGGTGCCGCGAGACGGGAGGATGAAGGCCGGGATGGGAGAGACTCTGTCCGGCCCCATATATCATCGGTTATCGTCGGGACGGTAAGAAGGCCGAGGCGGGAGGGGGGCCGAGGTCTGTTCAGTCACATTCACCAAAAACAGCGGATTATCTGTGAATTCCAGCTGTCTGATGAAAGTTTGTAAAATTATCCGGTGTAGAACGATCACTTTAGAATCCTTCATATCATCGTTTTAGGAAATTTAAATAAGGAGACCGAGCATATTGTATATTTTAACAACCATGTAATATGCATTTGCGTGACGAAGGCATTACTAGCTAAATGTACAAAGGGCTGTATGACTGTAATGACACTCGAGATTGAGCGAGTGAACCGCTGTAGAGTTAGAGGCGGCGCCACGCTCGGTGCGTCATCGACAGTTATATAGTGTTAGGGGAGGGGCTATGCTCGGGGGACGGTGTGCGTCGTTAGACCCCCGTTTTAGCTCCGCCCAAAAAATCCTGAGCAGAGACTTGGTGAAAAACTGTTTAACGCTCTAACTTCACAATTAAGCATTACTCAATTCACAGACTTTGTAATGTGTTTCAGCAATACATTTGTAACATTTATAAAGTGTTTAGAAAGAATTCTCAGAATTGACTTTACAGGGACTTTAAAGGCCCACAGCTGTTACATCTCCCTACAACGTTCTCACTGCAGTATTCTCTGATCGTTGATTGGCTGAAAACCTTGCACCTGATACGTCAGTTGCGTGTGAGAAGTTCAGAGAGGGTTCGGAGTCGGCACGTGTGAAAGTTTGGAAGACAATCAAGAGGCTTGTTCGAGATGCATCGGCGCTGCGCAGACCGATCGGCGTATGACATCAAAGTACCGCGAGAGCGATTCAAAAGCATAAGGAGCCATAGCTCTCCAAACACTCTCGCGGTACTCTGATGTCATATGCCGATCAGTCTGCGCAGCTCCGATGCATCTCGAACAAGCCTACGGTAAGCAAATGATAAAATGGTGAGCCTTGTCACTACAGACGTAGCCTTGCCTAATCAGTCTGTGTGCCGAGACTAAGTTACAGACTTCAACTATAGTTGCAAATGTTGTCTGACGTGCATTATGATGTGGGCTAGCTAAATTGCTCAATAAAAAATAGTCTCATGTAGGGTCCGAAATTAACACCCGCCAAGCACCAAATGCGGGTAGATTTTCCGTTTGGCGAGCAAATCTCAAAAGGCTATCCGCCACACTGGCGGGTTAATGTTCATACCAAAATATGAAATTTTCAGCGCGCACGAGCAGAGAGAGAGAGAGAGAGCCCCGGCCGCGCACGCGCACTCAATATACAGAGCGGCCAAAGCGTCAAGCTTCCCCGTACTTTTTGACAAGCGTCTTTGACAAAGCGGCCAGAGCTTCTTTGCAGCTCAAGTCGGCGGCGGTGTGTACGTACAGTTAACGCTCTATTTGTTGAGGGCGCTGAGGAAAAAGGATATGTGAAGCTCGTGCCACTGGAAGAAGCGGTCGCCGCCCATTTGTGGCCGCGCACCCATCAAGGCCGCGCAGAACGTCTTCAGCACTCCCGGATCGTGCACACTCCGCCGCTGGCCAGGCTGCTTCTGCTTTACACACCATGGCCGTTATTTTCTCGAGAAAAGGAGTTTTCTCATAGCGTTTGCAACGCAATACTCGTTCCCTTATCTCTCAGGGAACCGAGGTTACGTAACCGAGTACGTTATATACGTTTTGTTATATAACAACTTTAGCACATTTATCAGCTATACATTCATTCAGTGTTTTCCATGAATGACCCTCTGCTGCCGCCACCGTTTCATAATGAACTGAAAATTTAAAACATACTACGTTTGCCAACGAACTAAAATCGAAACTGTGATATGGCTTTGTGCCTTTATAAAACAGCAAAAGACAGTGATTAAGTATATATACAGTCTGTCTGTGCTGCGTACGTGTTTTAAAGAGATGTGAGCGCATTTGTGCACGCGATCAGCTGGTGATCAAAATAAAAGCTCAAGGATATATCTTTTAAAAAGAAATGAGTACAAAAGTATTGTAAAAAAAAATGTTTGAACCCTTTTTAATGTCCAGGTACAAGTCAAGCTGTTTTTTTTGTTGTTCAATTTGCACACTGTACATGGGTTGAAGCTCTTAATTTTTAGTTTCCAGAGTGCACCAGATTGATGCATTTAACCTTAAAATGTACAAAATCTTCTTCCGGGGGGGCATGCCCCCGGACCCCCCTAGCGGAGGTACATCCAACAAAGTTTTACAAATTAGGCTACAGTGTCAAATAATGTACATTTTCTGGACAAGAATACGACAACAAAAGCTCCTTTCATGTCAGTAAAGCTATTAATAGAAAATTGAAATGTCTTTGGACAAATATAGATTTGGGCTAAGCCCCGAATGTTTACAATGTCTGGCTCCGCCCCTGTCAGGTAACAAAACTGACAAAAAATAAAATAAATTATTTCACCCCAATGATACGTAAACATGGACTGACATTGATTTTTAAAATTAGGGTTACCAAACATTTTCTCCGCGCACACGCGCAAACTGAAATTTTTACAAAGTCTCACTCCAGCCAAAGTCCCAAAGTTGGCAACCCTGCCTACTTGTGCACAGATGATGTATATTAATATTATTACTTTCAGTGCACCTAATAAATAGTCTTTTATCAGTTAGTAAAGACAGTTTCAAGTAATATTGCAAAAATGTATAAAACAAAACATCCTCTTTAGCACCTTTAACGACAATAATTAATGTAACAACATAACTGAAGAATAAGTTTTGATCAAAAAAAAATATCAGAAGGGCAAGTCCTGACTGGACAAAGGAGGAGCTGGGAACGGAAGAGGATAATTAGCTCCTGAGCAATGTGATAAAGCTGCTGAGAATGCTGAATGGACCATATATACACGAATGTGGTGATAGGCGTCATATTCCTATAGGTCAATGTGAATCAGCTGAGTGTCAGCTGATGCGAGCTTGACAAACGTGACCTGCCAGAACTAACGCTATACACTTGATGTATATAAATGTAAACAATGTATATAAAACAACATAGCAGCACAGTGATTAAGTATACTAGACCCACAGAACATATATAAACACAACATGGAACTAAACGAATACCATATCACATCAAAGAGCGCCATTATACAACCATATAATCCATGAAAAAAAAAAACATACTAGTACCAAATATTACCAAAACACAGTTCCTAAAAATTACTACAGTACTTTTTGTTAGTCATCCCAGGCTACCAAATGGCAAAATCCTGATCTACAGTGCTAATCTGAATGTTGACCGACCACATGTAAACTTTGAGTTTCCAGAAAACAATTACAGGTTTGTGTATTGATGGTATAGACAAATATATAACTAAATAATTAAACAATGAAACACACACACAGGTTTGTTTTGCTATCTTAGTGAGGACATTCCATAGGCGTAATGGTTTTTATACTGTACAAACTGTTCATTCTATCCCCCTACACTACCCCTACCCCTAAACCTACCCATCACAGAAAACTGTCTGCATTTGTACATTTTTAATAAAACATTGTTTAGTATGTTTTTAAAGCTATTTTAAATATGAGGACTCATGAAATGTCCTCATATTTCATATTTATGTCGTAATACCAGTGTAATACAAATTTGTATAATACACAAATAAATAAATAAATAAATATACAGGTTTCCTTTCAATCTCTACTTTTTAAATCCAATCCAGTGTTTGTAATTGATGTCAGTGATGTACAATTCATGATTTCCCATTTAATATGTAATCAACAATAAGGTACAATATTAGATTAAATTGGTTAACAGGTGCATGACTCTAAAATAGTTGAAGACAAGACTTTTCCAGGCAGGTTTTCCATCTGTGCTTCAGTAAATGACAAGTTCCCGTAACCCATCGCTTACCTATCTACAGTAATCACAGAGCAATATGTACTTCCAGTTTCATTAAAGATATATTTAACTCAGATCACAGATGGTTTTTTTGGTGCACAGGCTCTTTTCATAGTTTGTCAGGCTGTTCCCTGACGTCGGATAAGATGAAATTGTCCTTTTTAATCTAAAAAGGTATGATGTATGCAATGGTGAAAATACCAGGAAATTGGATGGAATTCCACTGGATGGGATTTCAAAGTGACAGCATGTATCTTAAGCGGTGTGCCATACATCTTCTGATGTCAGTGACAAAGCGATCTTGTGGCCGTCATTATCCTCAAGAGACCAACCTCTACGAAAAGCATCACTGCAGAGAGAGCAGCCATGGCACGGTCAACCATCTGTCAAGAAGCGAGATTACTGGTGTGTTCTGTGAATGATGAGAAAAACAAAGAGGAGAAACCTCATGTTAATGGAAACGGCATTCATTTTAAAGTTATTAGTAATAATGGAGCAGGGATAGAGGACACTGATCTCAAAGAATGAGAATATCAATACTGTGAGAAGTCGATACGGATTTCTGGCAGTTTGTCTGGTCACACTTCCAAGCTTTTAAAAAGGAGAGGAAGACAGAGATGACATTTAATAATGGACAAGTTAAACTATATATACACACACAGGTTTGTTTTTGTGAATTGTGAGGACTTTCCATAGGCGTAATGTTTTTTTTTTACTGTACAAACCGCATTTTCTATTGCCCTACACCAACCCTACCCCTAAACCTACCCATAACAGGAAACTGTGCACATTTTTACTTTCTCAAAAAACTAATTCTGTATGATTTATAAGTCTTTTGAAAAATGGGGACATGGGGTAATGTCCTCATAAGTCACCCTCTCCTTGTAAAACCTATGTCATACCCATGTCATTATACAAATTTGTGTCCTGATATGTGACAGAAACACACACACACACACACACACACACACACACACACACACACACACACACACACACACACACACACACACACACAAATTAGCCTAAATTAGAACTTAACTTGTAAAGAAAAACTAGAAAATTAGAAAAAAAAGAAAGAAAAAAAAAAAAACATTCAAATCACCACTGTCAGTCATTTACTCAGTTAAAAGTGGAAGTATCTAGACAAAAAATGGAACACCATTGAACACAAGTCAAAATAAAACTGTAAGGAGTTAAAAAGTACTGTTTTTTTCCTTTAGAAATGTAATTAAGTAAAAATACAAGTATTCAGTTTCACTTGCACGCCAGTAAAGTACAAATCTCCCAAAATAATATTTAAGTATATTAATCAATTAATATTACTAGTATTTTATAATAGTGTATATTAAGCACTGTGTATAATAGTATTTTACACCCTTGGTTAAATTAAAAATAGTTCCAATCCCTGTTTTCGAACAAATCTGTAAAATGAATGATTCAATTACTCATTGTTAAATGAATCAGTGTTGTTGAATGAATTGGTTGACTAAATGATTCAATTACTCATTTATAAGGGTTTTGTTCCTGAATGATTCAGTGTTTTGGAATGATTCAATAATTCACTCATAAAGACAGTCACCTGTCGCCACCTACTGGAGTAATGAAAACCTGTAACCTCCAACTGCCAACATTTTTATACCTACAACAACTATATGAGTAGTGAACTGCTTACACACCAGTACACAGATGATTTAGAGTTTAGACCATAGTCGAAACGAAAACAAACAGAAGAAAATGAACTTGAGGTAAAATAAACTATTTATAAAACTATTAGTCATTCTCATAAACACTACTGAAGTCTGTCTTCATTTGCTGTATCCCATTTCTTTCTCTCCCCCCAGGTAGAGTCCTGGTGACCATTTCATAAGCTCACCCTTCATTCGTTATTTCCATCAGTCACTCAGTTATGCCACCCAGCACCCCTCCAGCTGTGACTGTCAATCCCAAAAATGTCAAGGGGAAAAATGGTCTGACCTTGTGTTTCTTCAAGATCCAAAACATCAATCTGTTTTCAGTGAACACACTACATAAACATTAATCATCATTAAACTCAAGTAACCTGAGATGTGTGGCTGTTTATAAGAGAGACGGACAGAAAGAAAAGTGATGAAATGGAACATGAAGTGCTGTCTTAGTGTATATATGTTTGTGGCGACAGACTTTGCTGCTGCTACTTGCAGAAAAGAGTAAAATCTAAATATATTTGTATCTGACAATAACTTAAAGTCCCCCTGAAATCAAAATGTAAGTTATTTTTAGCTTTTAGTATGAAAATGTTAGTAAGGTAAAACGTAAGGTTATGAATAAGCTAATGTGTTCCAAAACAAAGATATAAGCTGTGGCAGAGCGGCCGGTAATCCCGTTTACTTTCATTTTAACGAAAGTCATAAAGGAGGGGTGTTAATAATGAGAGCAGCACACCTAGGAGGCGTTTTTCCTGAAGCTGATCTCCTGCAGGAAACGTAAATGTGATGACGTGTGAGATGACGAGTGACGTATGACGTGTGGTTCCGGCCTGTTGCCTTTGGACACGCTCCAGTGAGTTTGGGAGAGGAGAAATGATTGTTTGTACTTGCACGTACAAGTTTCATGCAAGCCCATTCCAGTCTATACATGTTGGCACAGCTGATACGGAGATATCCAATGGTTTCACGTCAATTAGACGCCTCGTCGTTCCCTAAGCACTTATCATTGAACCTGCAGTTTTGAATCTGCTGATGTGGAAAGAAACCCTCTGTTTTCCTGTGACAAATTTTGGAACTTCTATTGTACTGCCATATCGTTGCATGAACTGTGAGTGACTGAAAATAAATAAATAAATAAACACTACTGGCTTGAACCAACCTGTTATTCTGTTTGTGGGAATTTGTTTGATTTTTTTTTTTCTTTAATAATAATTAAATGAACTTGAGAATTTATCTTGTTTTTCCTTTTCTCCCTTTGTTTTTCTTTTTTTGAGTTTTGGGTAACACTTTATAATAACGTTCAGTTATAAGTCATTTATGAACTATTAGTTAATGATTAATGAATCATTTATGAAACATGAATATACATTCATAAATGATTAATAAGTGCTATACTAATATTTTTTAATGTTTTATTAATTCAGTTATGAGACACTTATAAGTTATTAGTTAATAATGAACAAATCATTTATAAAACATGACTATACGTTCATAAATTATTAATAAGTGTTATGCTAACAATTTACTAATTTGTTGTAAGTTATCTTAAAAAAGTTTAAATTATGAAATAAACCAAATAGATCATTAGTAGATGGTTTATAAGTTATTTGATACATTATCACTTATAAATAATTGAAGTTTTTATGTCAAAATTGTTTTAGTATCATTATCTCAATAAACAATTGTTAATCATGAACAAATGATGAACAAACCATTAGTAAATGATCAGTATATGATTTATTGATGAAGTTGTAAGCTGGTCAGTGTTCAAAAGCACAAACATGCAGGTATGCTAAAGCACTATTTTTAAGAAGAGTAATTCATTTGTTTTGAAGTGGATACACATTTATAAATGCCTTACAGTCAGGTGATTCCAGTGGGTTATGTTAAATCCTTTCACTCATCAGCACAGGCTTGTGTTCTGTGTGGAGTGTGTGGATCTAGTGATAAAGTGAACCTCTGAACCGATTTTACCTTCCACTGAAGCTCACATCAGGTGCACAGAGTTAAACACTCCATGTGTGTCAGAGACTAACTAATAAATTATAAATGACTTATAACTGAATTAATAAAACATTCATAAAATGTTAGTATATCACTTATTAATCATTTATGAAGGTATATTCATGTTGTGTAAATGATTCGTTCAACATTATCTAATAATTTATAAATGACTTATAACTGAATTAACAAAAACATTCATAAAATGTTAACACATCACTTATTAATCATTTATGAACATTTAGTCATGTTTTGTAAATGATTAGTTCATCATTAACTTCAGTGTTGAAGTAACACTGAAGCAGAGTTAAAGTTAATGAGATAATTAAGTGATTAATTAAGTTATGATTGAGCATTAGTGATGAACACCTGCTGTTAACAAGCAGAATCACTGAAGAGAAACACAAGAACTACAACTGACTTCAGCCACAGATAAAAGATAAAAAACATAATATCTCTCAAGATCTGATTAAACAACTCCACAAACAGCATGTTATCTCATTAACTTTAGCTTTGCTTCAGTGTTATTTTAACTCTATGTAGAGAGGGGCCATATGTTCTCTGAGCAGAGTTGATTTAACTCTGGAGATTTTGCTGTGTAGCTAGTTATAACAAGCTAATTCAGAAAATGCTAACTTGCTAACATGTTAACAATAGCATGGTATAGCACTTGCTGAATGAGTACAGCAATATAAGGCCTTTAACATACTTGCTATCAAACCAAGCCGCATGCACCACTCGTCACCATCATGGTAACTTTCCAAAAACCCACATTAACAGAAACTCTTCTCAATTAGCATTTATAATATTTTAAATTAGGTTTAAAATTATTTTTAAAATATATCCATGATGTTTTTATTCATTGTTTTCATATATATATATATATATATATATATATATATATATATATATATATATATATATATATATATATATATATATATATATATATACACAGTGGGTACGGAAAGTATTCAGACCCCCTTAAATTTTTCACTCTTTGTTATATTGCAGCCATTTGCTAAAATCATTTAAGTTTCATTTTTTTTTCCTCATTAATGTACACACAGCACCCCATATTGACAGAAAAACACAGAATTGTTGACATTTTTGCAGATTTATTAAAAAAGAAAAACTGAAATATCACATGGTCCTAAGTATTCAGACCCTTTGCTGTGACACTCATATATTTAACTCAGGTGCTGTCCATTTCTTCTGATCATCCTTGAGATGGTTCTACACCTTCATTTGAGTCCAGCTGTGTTTGATTATACTGATTGGACTTGATTAGGAAAGCCACACACCTGTCTATATAAGACCTTACAGCTCACAGTGCATGTCAGAGCAAATGAAAATCATGAGGTCAAAGGAACTGCCTTGAAGAGCTCAGAGACAGAATTGTGGCAAGGCACAGATCTGGCCAAGGTTACAAAAAAATTTCTGCTGCACTTAAGTTCCTAAGAGCACAGTGGCCTCCATAATCCTTAAATGGAAGACGTTTGGGACGACCAGAACCTCTTCTTAGAGCTGGCCGTCCGGCCAAACTGAGCTATCGGGGGAAGAAGTGCCTTGGTGAAGAGAAGTAAAGAAGAACCCAAAGATCACTGTGGCTGAGCTCCAGAGATGCAGTCGGGAGATGGAGAGAAAGTTGTAGAAAGTCAACCATCACTGCAGCCCTCCACCAGTTGGGGCTTTATGGCAGAGTGGCCCGACGGAAGCCGGAAGTCCGCATGGAGTTTGCTAAAAAACACCTGAAGGACTCCAAGATGGTGAGAAATAAGATTCTCTGGTCTGATGAGACCAGGATAGAACTTTTTGGCCTTAATTCTAAGCGGTTATGTGTGGAGAAAACCAGGCACTGCTCATCACCTGTCCAATACAGTCCCAACAGTGAAGCATGGTGGTGGCAGCATCATGCTGTGGGGGTGTTTTTCAGCTGCAGGGACAGGACGACTGGTTGCAATTGAGGGAAAGATGAATGCGGCCAAGTACAGGGATATCCTGGACGAAAACCTTCTCCAGAGTGCTGAGGACCTCAGACTGGGCCGAAGGTTTACCTTGCAACAAGACAATGACCCTAAGCATACAGCTAAAATAACGAAGGAGTGGCTTCACAACAACTCCTGTTGACTGTTCTTGAATGGCCCAGCCAGAGCCCTGACTTAAACCCAATTGAGCATCTCTGGAGAGACCTAAAAATGGCTGTCCACCAACGTTTACCATCCAACCTGACAGAACTGGCAGAGGAATCTGCAAGGAGGAATGGCAGAGGTATCCCCAAATCCAGATATTAAAAACTTGTTGCATCTTTCCCAAAAAAGACTCATGGCTGTATTAGATCAAAAGGGTGCTTCTACTAAATACTGAGCAAAGGGTCTGAATACTTAGGACCATGTGATATTTCAGTTTTTCTTTTTTAATAAATCTGCAAAAATGTCAACAATTCTGTGTTTTTCTGTCAATATGGGGTGCTGTGTGTACATCAATGAGGAAAAAAATGAACTTAAATGATTTTAGCAAATGGCTGCAATATAACAAAGAGTGAAAAATTTAAGGGGGTCTGAATACTTTCCATACCCACTGTATATATATATATATATATATATATATATATATACACACACACACACACACACACACACACACACACACACACACACACACACAGTGCATGCATAATGATTATGCAAGTTCACATTTTGATAACATTTTTTTCCAAGCACATTTTACCAATTCCAATAACTACTATTAATTTTGTATTTAATCATTTTTAAGTGATATATAATTGTTAATGAAGGCTGGAAGTGAAAAAAAAAAACACCTTATATTCAGGTTATTAAGCAGTTTTTTGTTTTTTTAATGGGCCAAAAAAGAGATTTAGCTCACAAATTTTTAAATGTTAATGAGAAGGATGCAATACTAATGCAATACTAGAAATTGCAAAATTAATGCGTGACCAATGGACAGCAAAACACTCATTGGTTTAGCAGGGTCACACAAAAACAGACCAAGAAGAAAAGACACATGGTAACTGCAAAAAAAAAAAAAAAAAAAAAAAATTAGGAATTAGGGTTGAAGAATTAGGTGTGAAACCATCAGGAACCCTTTAGTCTCCAGTGCCACCATTATCCAGAACTGCAACCTACCAGGAGTCTCCAGAAGTACAATGCGTCAGGATCTCAGAGACTTTGCTGCGGTAAAGAATCTGGAAATATGACCCCCACTTAATAAGAATCACAAGCTGAGGTGTTGTGAAATACATGAAGACTGCTTAATAGACAGATAGGTTGAGAGTGACTCTTCAAAGACCAGCATGACATCCTCTTATACCACTGTTTGGAAAATGTATCTTTCAGAATAAGTTTTGGGAGTTCATTTTAAGTCCATCTCCTACCCTGAAAGGTCCATCTTGCTCTTTGTTAGTAGCAGCTCACAGCATGACTCCCTCGCTACCGCTACTGTTGTCTGATGTGAACTGTTGCTGGTACCTCAAGAGTCACTCTCAACCTATCTGTCCATAAAACTTAAAAAAAAAAAAAAAAATCAGTCTACATCTACAAGTATTTCACAACTCTTCAATTTGTGATTCTTATTAAGTGGGGGTCATACTTTAGGATTCTTTTTTGCAGTTTGCATTTCTTCTTGGCATGTTTTTGTATGACCCTACTTTTTTGTTTTGCTGTCCATTGGTCACACCTTAATTTTGCAATTTCTAGTATTGCATCCTTCTCATGAGCATTTAATAATTTCTGACTTTTCAGTGCGAGTTAAATCTCTTTTTTTGGCCCATTTACCTGTAAAAGAAAACTTTCTTAATAATTATGCACACTTTTTTTTACTACCGGCCTTCATAAACAATTATATATCACATATAAATGATTAAATACAAAATTAATAGTAGCTATTAAGTTTGGAATTGGTAAAATGTGCTTGGAAAAAAAGATCAAAATATCATCTTGCATAATAATTATGCACGCACTATATATATTCAAGTAATGCAAATGTTATTAATGGTTTTAGTTAACTATAATGACCGTGGTGGGAGGCGCTGATCTGTTCATGTATCATACAGTGGGAGGGGGAAGGTGTTGTTGGCATTACACTGGTCAGACAACACTTGTCATGTCATAACTGAACTCAACGATTGAGAACAAATGACAAATGACAGAGGCACAAGCATCCATCGCTGTGGGAATGAAGTAGGATGGGTGTATGTTGCAACTGACCAGGCAGAATCTACCCTCTAGGTAGGACACAACTAAAGGCCATTTTACACCACAAGCTTCCAGTTCCTTGCCATTTGTCATGCACAACCCTGAAAATAAAAACATGTTAACTTTTTGAGCCTGCTTAACCAATAAGAGGTGATTTTATTCACGACTAATAAAACAGCAGCTTGTTGTACGTGAATAAATAAATAATTAGATTAAATGAGGAATAACATTTTATAGAAAAATGTATGTAATTTTATGTAGTCAATTTTGTTTTGATATAGCTATCACTGTATGGAACACAACATACATTACAATCATCTCCTCATCACAGAGATGCAGCATGTTCATCATTTATGACATACCTTATTCACATCACATGTTCTTTTTCTGTAGAACATACATAAAAGAAAATATTTTCACTGGCATAAGGGTGATTAAATAATGACCGAATTTTAATTTTTGGGTGAACTATACTGCTAAAGGGATAGTTCACCCAAAAATGAAAATTCGATTTTTATCTGCTTACCCCCAGGGCATCCAAGATGTAGGTGACTTTGTTTCTTCAGTAGAACACAAATGATGATTTTTAACTCCAACCGTTGCAGTCTGTCAGTCGTATAATGCATGTCAATGGGAACACAAAAGTGTATTAGAGGTAAAAAATGATATAAATACTGTTCGGTGTCTCGCACAAACCGATCGTTTTGTGTCTTAGGACATCAATGTGTCGTCACGAGCTGCAGGGTTTAATTTGGATTTGTCTGTGCATGTTTTTTGACTCTTATAGATTTTGTTCCCATTGACATGCATTATACGACTGACAGACTGCAACGGTTGGAGTTAAAAAACATCATTTGTGTTCTACTGAAGAAGTCCCTACATCTTGGATGCCCTGGGGGTAAGCAGATAAACATCACATTTTCATTTTTGGGTGAACTATTCCTTTAAGAGTCAGTAAAAGTGCAAACTTTTTCCCAATGCTGGATGAAACAGTGTGATATTTGAATCAAGACAAGATGAAACATAGAAGTGATCACTGCATCAGATTTGAATTCAATCACCATCAGAGATTCAAAATGTTATAGTAAGCAATATAATATTCTTAAATGCAAAAGTTAATGCAAAAATTGCTAAATTGATAGCATGTTCATCAAAGATGAACAGAACTGTGATGGAGTGAACTTTACCTGACTTACAGGCTTTGACATTCAGCTTCAGTCTTCAGTGACTGGCCTTTTACTTTATACTGTCCTAATTGGGCCTTCATATGTCTGAAAAATGATGATATTGAATGTTGATGATTGCTTTTACAAGGTGGTTATCTGACTGCTTCTCACAAATTAACAGTGCTTAATGTTTTAAATTACCTTAATTCAAGTGAGTAGGAAGAAAACCCAAAACTTATGCCCAGATGGTAAATAAATCTGGAGCCTTTAATGTTTCATTTTCATCTCAAAAGTTGAAATTTATTTTCTACAATCAATTTTAAAAATTAGAAGGCAGAGAATTATAAACAAATGAATGTCTTTCTAATTAGATGCATCAGGAAGTCTCTTTTCTAAGACTCTAACATTTAAAGAGTAACATCCATGCAACTGACACATTGCAAACTGACAGTTCGAGTGACTAAAAAGTTGCGTCTAATGAAACAATTTAAGATTATTAGAGACTATGAGCTCAAACTGTTCCCAATTAACCTGTCAAACAATCTCATTAAGAATGAAGAGAGGTCAAAATATGCATACATTTACAATTTAGAAAAGTTTCTGTACTTGCTATACCAACAGTCTAGCATATAGCTGACATGAATGAGTGAGTGAGTAGTAGGTAGTAGTAGTAGTAGCCGACCTAAATACATAACAATAATAATAATAATAAAAAAAAAAAAAAAAAAAGGTGCCAAGAAGGAAATGAGAAACAGAGACAACCAATGGAAATGGTGGTGATTGAGTGTTATAAACGGGGAGGAGGAGAGGCAAGAGGGGATAAAGTGAAGAACTGGAAAGGGGAGGGATGGAAAGGGGGAAAGGAAGAAAGAGAGAGAGTGAGACAGACAAGGCAGCAGTTCATTAGTGTCCTGGTTGAGTGTTCTCAGAGAGCCATATGAGACGATCTAAGGGTGAGAAAGAGAAAACCTCCTGACAGAAATGTCAAACGACTTCAGTCCTCAAATGAAAACCACTAAATCAAAAGGCTTCACATTCAAATGCCACATTTATGGAAGCTTACCACCACTGAATAAAAAATAAAAAAGGTAATTGCAACTTTTTATCTCACAATTCTGACTTTTTTAATCAGAACTTTGTCATACAAAACTTGCAATTGTGAGTTATAAAGTCAGAACTGAGTGACATAAACATGCAATTCTGAGAAAAAAAGTCAATCTTTTTTCCCCCTCAGAATTGGACTTTATAACTCGCAATTTTGAGTTTATAGCTCACAATTCTGAGAAAAGTCAGAATTCTGTGTATCTCACAGAAGTGAGTACACCCCTCACATTTTTGTAAATATTTTTATTATATCTTTTCATTTGACAAAACTGAAGAAATT
The DNA here is from genome assembly GCF_018812025.1 of Megalobrama amblycephala. Taxonomy (NCBI): domain Eukaryota; kingdom Metazoa; phylum Chordata; class Actinopteri; order Cypriniformes; family Xenocyprididae; genus Megalobrama; species Megalobrama amblycephala. The sequence continues at coordinate 37,579,781 of NC_063050.1, forward strand.
ACACTTTGCTACAATGTAAAGTAGTGAGTGTACAGCTTTTATAACAGTGTAAATTTGCTGTCCCCTCAAAATAACTCAACACACGGCCATTAATGTCTGAACCGCTGGCCACAAAAGTGAGTACACCCCTAAGTGAAAATGTCCAAATTGGGCCCAAAGTGTCAATATTTTGTGTGGCCACTGTTATTTTCCAGCACTGCCTTAACCCTCTTGGGCGTGGAGTTCACCAGAGCTTCACAGGTTGCCACTGGAGTCCTCTTCCACTCCTCCATGACGACATCACGGAGCTGGTGGATGTTAGAGACCTTACGCTCCACTACCTTCTGTTTCAGGATGCCCCACAGATGCTCAATAGGGTTTAGGTCTGGAGACATGCTTGGCCAGTCCATCACCTTTACCCTCAGCTTCTTTAGCAAGGCAGTGGTCGTCTTGGAGGTGTATTTGGGGTCGTTATCATGTTGGAATACTGCCCTGCGGCCCAGTCTCAGAAGGGATCATGCTCTGCTCATTCATAGTTCCCTCAATGAACTGTAGCTCCCCAGTGCCGGCAGCACTCATGCAGCCCCAGACCATGACACTCCCACCACCATGCTTGACTGTAGGCAAGACACACTTGTCTTTGTACTCCTCACGTGGTTGCCGCCACACGCTTGACACCATCTGAACCAAATAAGTATCTTGGTCTAATCAGACCACAGGACATGGTTCCAGTAATCCTTGTCCTTAGTCTGCTTGTCTTCAGCAAACGGTTTGCAGGCTTTCTTGTGCATCATCTTTAGAAGAGGCTCCCTTCTGGGACGACAGCCATGCAGACCAATTTGATGCAGTGTGCGGCGTATGGTCTGAGCACTGACAGACTGACCCCCCACCCCTTCAACGTCTGCAGCAATGCTGGTAGGACTAATACGTCTATTTCCCAAACACAACCTCTGGATATGACGCTGAGCACTCAACTTCTTTGGTCGACCATGGCGAGGCCTGTTCTGAGTCAAACCTGTCCTGTTAAACCGCTGTATGGGCTTGGCCACAGTGCTGCAGCTCAGTTTCAGGGTCTTGGCAATCTTCTTATAGCCTACGCCATCTTTATGTAGAGCAACAATTCTTTTTTTCAGATCCTCAGAGAGTTCTTCGCTATGAGGTGCCATGTTGAACTTCCAGTGACCAGTATGAGAGAGTGAGAGCAATAACACCAAATATAACACACCTGCTCCCCATTCACACCTGAGACCTTGTAACACTAACGAGTCACATGACACCGGGGAGAGAAAATAGCTAATTGGGGTGTATTGGGGGTGTACTTACTTTTGTGGCCAGTGGTTTAGACATTAATGGCTGTGTGTTGAGTTATTTTGAGGGGACAGCAAATTTACACTATTATACAAGCTGTACACTCACTAATTTACATTATAGCAAAGTGTCACTTCTTCAGTGTTGTCAAATGAAAAGATATAATAAAATTATTAACAAAAATGTGAGGGGTGTACTCACTTCTGAGATACTGTATATATAAGATTGACTGGGACAAAATCAATGTTTTATAACAATATTTTAAAATCTGAAATATTGACAAGAAACCGATATGGTACAGATATATCATGCATCCCCAAAGAACACAATACACTTTAAAAAAAAATGTATTTGTTTATTTATTTATTGAAGCTGTGAATAAAACCATAGCTTCTATTCATGAAGCCTGGGAAAATAAATGGAGATCGGGTCTGGGACAAAAGTGTTTTGAGGTGGGCCTTCCAAGGGCCTAATAAGTATACAATGGAGGACCTTGTTCCCCCCCTCCCGGCAAGGACACTGGGTAACACCAATTTTCTATTTAGGGGACTGCTGTTGATGACTGAACCTTGTTTAAGCCTCAGGGCTAGCTACTTTAAAACTTGTACTTATCTAATTAAAGTTATCAGAACTACACACACACATTAAATACACACAACAATGGATTCACTCTGCATATACTGCACAAATATTGACACACCAAAAGGGTCTCATTAAAGCATTAAAATCTAGATAGATTTCGATGCAGCATTTGTTGATGTTAAGAGAGAACGGCTGAGGGCTGAAAGCATTTTGTTATCTTCCCTTAAATTTTTCATCGGTTGAAATTTTGACGTATAGCAAAGAAAAATACATTCCAGTAGCAACATTATTCTTTAAAAACATGAAAAAACAATTTATCAGTTACAAATTAATATGGATTCAGTAACAGTGAGAAAAGAGAGGGGGGGGGTGGATTTGAATGTTTTGGGCAACACTTGGATGCAAATGTATGCAAAAAAAGCCCATCAAAAGATCTCCACGCCCTATGAAACAAATCTTCAGAATGGACTTGTATTGTGAAAGGTCATAAATTAACAGAGGCTTCTGGGAAGTGTTTTAGCTTGTGCTTGGCTGAGTGTGTTTTCTTTTTTTTTTCCATTTGAGTTGTATGATTAACTAACTCATCGCATAAATAAATCATATCAAAGTAACATTTAAATCATCCGAAGCTCTACTAAACACTCAGAAAGGTCTCCCGACGGAATTCCCATCTCTTAAGCATTCTGACACAGATGGAGATTTTCACTGATTACAGACATTAAGGATGTTAGTATTACCAACCAAACTGGGTCAGAAAGCTTTCTGCATCTAATGCATGCCTATGTCTTCCATATTTGTGCTTCAGAGAGAGGAAAAAGACTGGCTTTTTCTAGAATACATAAAGGGCTATTTTCATATTCAGGTCAATATGGGGTTGAATATACATAAATAATATGCTTAGATGCACCTATGTTACAAATTATTATTAAATTTAATGTGTAACAGACTAGATCGCAAATACAAAGGCTGCATTGGAATGCTTTTCAAGAATCAAGCAAACATATTACATAACATTTTGTGTTAAGAAATGTAAGAAAAGATTCAGTCATCAATAAAATACCCTAATAAAAGTCCCCCCCCCCCTACAATGAAAATTGATATCTCAGAACTCTCATAAATAAATTAAACTGAATTAAAGGAGCTATATTTAAGTTTTTTTATTATTATTATTGCCAATGTTTGAACAGCTTGTAATGAAAATTTAAAAAAAATGAGACTTTCGCCCACTTCCTAGGTTGTCTATGAAAGCCTGTAAGACAGATTTTTATGTGAAAAAAATCAGGCCGTTTTTGCCGGGAAAATCAAAAGGATGTGACATTTACGTGCGGCCCTGAAAACCTCTCTTCCGTTCAATGACATGGATATAATGCTCAGGATAATGTCGAAAGACAAAGTGTAATTTTATGTGTCATGCAAAGAAAACAGATTGATTCAAACTATAGTCTCACATAGCCAGATCTATATAATCTATAGTCTCAAATTTACTTTATAATCAAACTATCGTAACAGTGTATTTTTAGGGGCCCTTTCCACGACACCATTTTCAACTAAAAATGGAAAAATATTTATCCATTTACACGACAATGACATTTTGGGGGCCTCAAAATGCAATCTTTTTGAAAACGGGATTCAAAGCGCAAGTTTTTGAAAACAATACCGTTATTGTTTTTGTGTAAACTAAAAAACGTGAATTTGTGAAAACTTGACGTCATGTGCTTACGTATTACGTGTTCAGACTGTTGAATCGTCATCGACATCGCCAACCTCAGGCCTGGCATAAATAATACAGTGTTTTTAGTTGTTTTAGTCGTTTTGACAACATTGTCATCTTTACATGAAAAACGCAAAGGAAAAACTTCTCAGTTTTTCGTACATCATTGTCGCGTAAACGTACCCTTAAGAAAGCATACATATCAATTTGTGCAAACATATCAACATCGCTACTATCCACCAGGATCATGTTGAGGTAATTAAATGCTGTTTTCTCATCGCTGTCATTTTGGTTTGAATTTATTTCGTTAGCACCTATTTACATACTAAACATCTCTCTCAGCAGCGTGGATGGTGTCTGGATGTTCGTTAGTAATATGTCCTAGTATATCGCAAGAAAAGTTTTTCCAACCTCTTTTTACTTCTAATCAAAGAATGAAAAAGAACTTCGTTGTGAGTATATCGGGACCTTGAATCACGTTCAGTCTCTTGTACATTATGTGTACACAAGCACAAGCAATAAGTTACTGGCTGCAGTTCACTTAAAGGTGAAATGTGTAAATTTTAGCAATATCTAGTGGTGAGGTTGCGAACTGAAACCAACGGAGCTCACCCGTCCCTTTCGGAGAAACTACGATGGTCGTCTGGCCGAAACAAGACAAAGATGTCGTCGTCTAAGACAGCAGAGAGTACATTAGTGAAGCAATGAGGGTGCTTCTTACTTCTAACAAAAAACAGTCTCTGCTTCTAATAAACCAGACGACTACTACTACTAATTCATGCGTATTCAATGTAGTGATGATGCAAGCTGCCTCTAAAAACACAAACGATTTAGAAGAAGAACAACAACATAGTAACTAAACATGCTCTGTAGGGCAGTTTGATTAGGGCCGCGGTGTGTGAGAAAGAAATGGCTCTTTCTAAGGTAATAAAAACATAACGGTTCATTATGTAAGGTCTTTATACACCACTGAAAACATAGTTATGTATATTATATTGCATTTCTGTCAATAGATCCTCCCAAATTTTACACATTGCACCTTTAACGGCCACTGGTGTCGCTAATAACAAGGGTATACATACAACCCCTTTTATATTTAAAGCTGCTGTAGGTAACTTTTGTAAAAAAATTTTTTTTACATATTTGTTAAACCTGTCATTATATCCTGACAGTAGAATATGAGACAGATAATCTGTGAAAAAATCAAGCTCCTCTGGCTCCTCCCAGTGGTCCTATTGCCATTTGCAGAAATACACCGCTCCCGGTAAGAAACAACCAATCAGAGCCAGGAGGAGTGTCTTAGCAGTGTCAATCAATCAAGCTCGCGTGCGCGCTGATCACACCCCTCCCATGCACAGCGCCAGCGCATACAGGCTCTAAGATTACCGGTGTGCCGCAGCTTTGCTTATGGCGGAAAAACAATCCAAACTGCCAATTCCTCGAGTGGCACCTGCTCATAAAATAAAGACGGGTAAACGGAAAAAGACAGATGACGATGATAAAAAAGCCAAAAAGAAAGAATTAGATAGAGCCCGAAATAAAACGAGGGTAAATATCGGAGCGGCTTTTCCGAGGTGGAGGGAGCTACGTGTCCTGAACGGATTAAAAACCGATGCAGAGTCAGCCACATTTCTGCTTGACAAGTAAGTATCCCTGCTTGATTTGTTAATTTTTTTAAGAACTACACAACTAAGATCAGGGCCGTGCACAGACCTTTTGAGGGGCATGTGCTGAAACTGAAAAAAAGGGCACCACCACCCCCCAAAAATTAAATTAAAAATTAACACAAAATAATAGTCTCACAAGCTTTATATCTATTCACTATTAATGACAGTTTTATATATATATATATATATATATATATATATAGATAGATAGATAGATAGATAGATAGATAGATAGATAGATAGATATACAGGGTTTCAGGGCTTCTTTAAAAATTATTACAACAGCAATCTTCTGTGAGCCATGTGTTTGAAGATGTTTGACTTCACTGTGATCCAGGGATGTCCCTCTCAACACATTAATACACACACATTACATTCTGCATTATAAAATATAAAGAAGCACAGTGACCTGATGATTCTGTAATGTTTTTTAGTTCCTACAACATTACTGTAGTAAAACCATGTTTTACTACGTTTATACATGTGAAGAGCGGGGAGTATACAATACTAGATTAAAATTATCTAGCGAGCAAATACATATTAACATAGTAAACATTAACCATACTGTGTGACCATATATAATACGATTAAATGTTTATTAATTAAGTGTATGCAGATAGCCATCATAAATCAAAGAAAAAATTCCTTAGAAATGTATTTTACCTAGCTGACGACGGGGATCACTCAGTCGCTTTTTTGTCAAACTCAAATGCAGTTACGCCGGGTTTTTGACCAGCGAATATGTGCAAATGTGCAATTTGTCCGTCATTAAAACGATGGCATCACATTAGGCTACGTGTTACGTCGTCATCAATAGGTTATGAGCGCTCAATTTTTCCTGTTGTAAAATACGTTTGGCCAAAATCTCAATTTATAAAAGATGTAATACTACTGTACTGTATGCACAGGCTATTTAAGGCTATTGTAGGCTATTGGTATCGGCTATGACTTAGATGGCAAACGCTAGCCCCCTCCCTCTCTCTCCGCCGCCGGTCTCAGGCCTCAAATGCATAAAATATGAAACTTTATAGACATACTAATGTTTCTTTCGTAAAGACAACGTTGTAGCCTACTTATTCAAACAACAAGATATTTATTTACCGTAGCAAGACGTTCAGCTGCTCTGCTGTGGAACTTCAGTTCGCTGCACTCAGGGGGCGGAGTTAAGAGGTTTGACTGACAGTTTGAGCGGATCCAAAAAGCTCTTTTTAATACCTTTATTAGGCTAAATATATTTGTAAATTTATAGATTTTTTCAAGAAAATTCATTGATTTATTCAAGAAAATAAATAAATAACATAAAACACGTCAAAAAAAGGGCACTTCGGAGTGTAAGGACAAAAAGGGCATGTGCCCTGCACAGGTTGAGCCCTACCTGTGCACGTGCCTGACTAAGATAATTTCAAAACAGGACTGACAAATTATGTATGGCATGGTTTCTTGTAGATTTCAGGGTGGTCCTTTGCATATAACATCGTTTTATTTCGCCATAAGCAAAACTGCGGCACACCGGTAATCTTGAAGCCTGTATGCACTGGCGCTGTGCATGAGAGGGGTTTGATCAGCGCGCACGCGAGCTTGATTGATTGACACTGCTAAGACACTCCTCCTGGCTCTGATTGGTTGTTTCTTACCGGGAGCGGTGTATTTCTGCAAATGGCAATAGGACCACTGGGAGGAGCTAGAGGAGCTTGATTTTTTTTCACAGATTATCTGTCTCATATTCTACTGTCAGGACATAATGTCAGGTTTAACAAATATGTAAAAAATATTTTTTTTTACAAAAGTTACCTACAGCAGCTTTAAATTAAATTCAATATAAAATATAAAACAAAAATAGAAAATAAAATATTGTTTTATAATTTATATTTTTATAACATTTTTATAAAACCCAGGTCCGCAAGTTCACTGAAGTAAACCACTAACTTACGGTGTGTCATAGTACCATGGTACTGTTAAATAGGAGAGAAAGAGCCCACAAGAGTGTATTCTGTGTCTTATTTAACATTCTAAACTGCATTGTGGCTGTCCATTGGACATGCTGTCTCAGCTTTCTGGTAGAAGCGGAGGCTTAACAGATACAGGTCAACAGAAACAACCTCACTCATGTCTAACTCCATGCAGACTCAATGGAAGCAAGTCTTTCTTGCATCTCTTTTGTAACCTCTTCTATTCTCTCTCTTTTTCTTGTTCTCTCATATATGAAACGTGAGCCGTTCAGGTGCCCGCTAGAAAAAAACCACACTGTAACACTGGATTAATATTTAATGACACAGTGGTCTAGTATCGACCACGCCATGCTTTGGACACACACATACTCTCTCACTAAGGTGAAAATGTCACATTCATGAGCATTCACAAAATGAACCATATAAGAAAATTTAGACATCAGCCCAAAGCAAATTAAGTCACTCATTTAATTTTAATTTCATAATTGCAAGTGCATTTTAATAGCTGTTCATGCATTTAATTGCACTACACAAAGACTTTTGGTATCAAAAAGATCCGCTAAACAAACATCATTATCTTTGTTGTCACGGTTGTGATTGCATTTCTGAATCTTGATTGTTATTGAGTGTGTTGATTAGCTTGTTTAGTAACAAGGATTTAACAAATGTAATTGTGTGTGTGAGCTTTACACACATACATACAATCTGTCTATCTGTCTATGTGGATATACATATGGGATGGGGCATACGGTTTCAACCCTTTAATTTTAAAATAGCAATTTTATTTTATTTTTTTAGCACATTTTAACATTTTACATCGTTTTTTCTTTATATATATATATATATATTAGTTAAAAAATGATAACATTTTAATATATAAACCTAATATATATATATATTGGGTATATAGCTTATGAGTCAGTATGTGGATGTCTCTTGCTTTTCATCAGACATCCAATCAGTGCTCATTACAGAGTCTTTTGAAGCATGTGCTCAGTGTATGATGCTGCCTTTAATGAGGCCCCACACACACACACACACACACACACACACACACACACACACACACACACACACGGATAAATAGAGAGCTCTTTGCACACCAGTACCCTTTACAGCAACTACAATGTGCAATAAAAGACACACTAATACATACAAACGTTTGACTAAGAATATGTGTATGTGAACAAAGAGTGAATTACAGAAGCAGAGAGAGAGTTAAAAAGGACTCATTATTGTTGCAGACAATAGATTGTTAGCAGTAAGTTAACCTCCTTCTAAGTTTGTGATCTGTGTTTATTTAGTGTGGGGTTTTGTGCGATCATGGTGGTGTTTGGCTGAAAGAGCAGGAACAGGAAATAGTGCAGATGGTGCTGACTGACTCTGGCAATGCGGAGAGCAATCATGCTGATCAGAGCTAGTGGCAAAAACACCGGTGTCTCTCTCACACACACACACACACACACACACACACACACACACACACACACACACACACACAAACAATGCTGAGCATAACACAATCCTGATGTAACCAATAGATGTTTTAAAAGAGCAATTATGAAACTTTGCCCCCTAGTGGTGAGGACTGGAAGTCTCTGTATGTTATATTTGCATATTCATTTGACAAATTAACAAAAGTAAGCATGTATCCCAATTCTATACTTTCAGTAATATTTACACTTACACTGCATCAAAGCAAAACTATATGCCAAAATATTCACCATGCATGACTTTTCTGTGTGTGTGTGTGTGTGTATATATATATATATATATATATATATATATATATATATATATATACATATACATATATATATATATATATATACATATACATATATATATACAAAATTTTTTTTTATATATATATATATACACAACAGTGTAATTGTAATTACAGAAATGAATTACAGCTGTAATTAAATGTAAGTATTTTAGATATAAGCACAATGTAAAATATGTATGTACACAATAAGTGCATTGTATCAAATGATTATTTTAATATAAAGTGGGACCAAAACATTTAAAAGAAATAAACGAAAAAAGTGAATGTGAAAAAGTTCTAAATAATAATGTATCTGTTAAATGCAAATGCTTACATGCAGATGTGAAATGGAGTCTATCAAGACTTGTATTGTTGTAAATGTAGTTGCTGTCGTAAATCCCAATATTGCTGTACTGTTTGACTTTCATCAACAGTAAAATACATAATTTTTATTTGTGAATTTAGACAACCTAATACTTTATTTCTCTTACACACACATAGATGCACACAAACATACAGTAATATAGTCTACACTCTCCTTTCATTTTTTACATTTTCTCAATTTCAGGATTTTCTTTACAGGTCTCTATACAGTATGTCAGAGGTGAATGATGTTGCTGGACAGAATTACATTGTTTTTTATATGGGGTCAGAAACTTTCACATTGATTTGTCCTGTGTGTGTGTGTGTGTGTGTGTGTGTGTGTGTGTAGCTCTAGGACCGGAGCCATCAACATTTATGCAGTATGGCAAGGTGAGAGAAAAAACATCTGGTGTTACTGAAACTGGCTGAAAAAGCACTGGTCACAAGCCACGGCCACTTAAAACCAGTAGGGACACACACACACACACACACACCAAACACACACACAGAGTCAGACGTCTGGACTGCCTATAAAACCAGTGGTGGGATGTCAGAATCACTTACAACCTCCAAACTCTTACAGAAGTGTGAGTTTTCCCTCTCACTTGGGCATAAACCCCCACACATCTATGGAGAGAACTGATTCTGCATCATGGTCCAAACAACCTTTCAACAAGACCTGAACCTTCAAACTTGCTCACTGGTTCCAGAAACAAGCTCCCTGGGTTGTCTGCTCCGCGGCTGTCTCAGCGGGTGAGAGGAGCTTCAGAAAGCTGCGCAGACTTCAACAAAGCATCTCGCACACTGGCAAGACAAGCAACACCATCTGCATGTGACAGACCAGCGACCAGACATCCACTGGACCCCCTCTGATTTCAGGCCCTTTTCATGTCGCCTCAGTGCAAATTCAGAATATCACACAAAGCCTGTCAGATCACCACCTGACAAGGAATATTCCAGGTTAAATACTTAAAGTCAACATAAAATTACATTTGGACCCATATTACTTCTGTATTGTGATACACTTCGAAGTAGGATATTCGGTCCCACTTTATATTAGGTGGCCTTCACTACTATGTACTTACATCAAAAACAATAAGTACAATGTACTTATTGTGTTCATATTGTATTGCAAAACACTTGTTGCTATTGAGGTGGGATACAGGTAAGATTAGGGACAGGTTTGTTGGTATGGGTAGGTTTAAGGATTAAGGGATGGGTCAACAGTGTAATTATAAATGCAATTACAGAAATTAATTACAGATGTAATTATATGCAGGTATTTTTTTAAATATAAGTACAATGTACATTTAAATGTAAGTACACCTAATAAAAAAATGGGACAAGATATTTATTGACAGGACTTGATTGGATCATGAAAAGCGGCGTTCAATTCCAAGTTTGTTGAAAATTACTTGATCAAAATAAGACCAGGAATGTGTATTAAGAAAGTAAATAGAAAATAAATAAAAGATGTGCTATTTCTCACCAGGGATTAGAAACTAACACATTTTTATTTGAAGAATGTAAAAATAATAATACTAATAATAATAATAATAATAATAATAATAATAATAATAAATAATTCAGTGTTGCCAGAAACTGGTTAATAATGGTAACAACAACAACAACAATAATAAATGTTTTATTGCAATTATGCATTAAACTGGCCAAAAGTGGCAGTAAGAACTTTCATATTGTTACAAAAATAAATAAATAAATAAAAATGCATTAAAAATTCTGTTCTTTTAAACATTGTATTCATCAAATAATTCTTTAAAACTTTGTATTCATCAAATAATTCTGAAAAAAAAAAAAAAAAAAAAATAATGTATCACACCTTCCACAAAAATGTTAAAAATCAATAAGAAATGTTTCCTGAGCACCAAATCAGCAGATTTAAATGATTTCTGAAGTAACGGCTGCTGAAAATTCAGGTTTGCCATCACAAGTATAAATTACATTTTAAAATATATCTTTAAATTATTTTATATTATTTTAAATTGTAATAATATTACTGGTTTTACAGTATTTTTAATCAAATAAATGCAGACGGAATGCATTTTTTGCTGTTAAAAACCCCCAAAAGATGCAGGTCAGTGGGACACATAAAAATTTGAGGTAGCATTTACCTCAGAAAAGCCATTCAGTAAAATGGTTCTATATAGTACTAAAAGTGGTTCTTTGGCTCATAATAGGGGAACCACTTTAAGTGCTGTATAGCACCAAATCTTGGTGCTTCTGTGGTTCTTCACTGGCTCTTTGGTATGGCTGAGGTGCTATATAGCACCGCTACCGTATACAGAACCGGTTAAGCCCCTGGATGGTTCTTCAGGGGTTCTTTGGGGTGGTTAAGGTGCTATATAGCACCAATGCCATGCAAAGAACTTGTTAAACCCTTTTAAAGGTTCTTTACGAGCCAAAGAACCACTGTTGGTGCTGTTTAGCACCATTTTTGTTGAAGAAATAAAATGCGATATGGCACCTAATATGGGTTCTACATAGCACCATTTGACAAAGGTGTTGTAGAGCACCTTTAAAGATATGGTGCTAGTACATAGCACTAAAAGTGGTTCCCCTATGATTACGAGCCAAGAATCACTTTTAGTGCTATACAGCACTTTTTTTTTTTAGAGTGTAGTTCGAGAAAGAGTGTAACTCTTTCTCTTAATATATGCACTGTATTAGCCTATATAATCATTATATTTAACTTAACCTTTTAGTTATGTCCTGATTAGAAATGATTATATTTCAACAACGAATTGTAGTAAAAACATTTAGAAGTTAATGCAGCCTTAGGTGCAGCTTACATGTTTGCATAGGCCTACAATTTGTTATCTGAGTGTAGATTATTTAATCTAAAAATAAAAAGCAATTGAATTTAGGCTAATAGTTTGGGCTCAGTTGTTAACCTTTAATATTATAGTAGCATAATGTTCAAGTAAGGGCTCCCTACATAGTTTATAGCATTAGCAGAGATAATTTTTTTATCCTTAAGAAACTTTTAGTTATAGTTTAATTTAATATATTTAAAGACAAAAACACAATTTGTTCAGTAAACCACTGTTTAATAATAATAAAAAGCAATTTTATGTTTAGTTTTCTTCCCACCTGCTGTACCGAAAACCATACCGAACCGTGACTTCAGAACTGAGGTACGTACCGAACTGTGAGTTTTGTGTACTGTTACATCCCTATATATATATATATATATATATATATATATATATATATATATATATATATATATATATATATATATATATATATATTGCCCACGATGTGTGTGTGTGTGTGTCTGTGTGTGTGAACTCTAATCCAGCATGGAGTTAAAACTGAATATGATAAAACAGAGTTGATTCATCTCATAATACTTGTGTACAAACCACACAATACAGGTTAGAGCACAATCCCACATATACACACTTTAATACGTTGATTATAAGCCAGAGAGACATACAGGGCACTCTACAGACAGCACACCTACAGGACACACACACACACACACACACACGCTGTGCCAGAGGAATATACTCACACTCATACAGCAGGAAAAGCAAACACACAGTATACCTCAGGGCCTTTGCCTTTCACACACACAGATCACTAGAGGCAGTGCAGTTCTGTAGTCAAGGGCACAGGAACGACTCGAACTCTGCCTGCAGTGTTGCTCCCCTGTGGTCATCTCCAACATTTTGCATGGGAAACCAGAGACATCCCAAACAGACAGCGTGCGCTTGTGCTATTGTCTCCCGTTAGCAAGGAGACGCCGCTGCGAATGTGAGATTGCTCAGAGTCGACAGTTATGCCATCACAATGCAAAGCAAACAATTGTCTCTCTCTCCACTCTCTTACGGTCTTAAATTTATGCGGCGTTGATTATTTTAGATGTCTCCCATGACTGCTAGCATTACATATGCACACATCAAGATCATTTGCCGGTACTCTGGAGCTTTGCTGGTGTGTACTATTCATATACTAGCCTGTGACCTGGAGGTTAGCGAGAACATCACGCACACATAAACAAACTTCCTTTATGAGTTTATAAAGAATTCATATGCACCCAAAGGGCATGTTTAACATCAACAAACATTTACCACTCAGAGCAAAGGGTCTCTAACTCATGAAGAAAGTTGGAACAGGAACTAATTTGATCCCGTTGATCCTGCTTTTTTTGCTGCAGATAAACTGAAATAAAGGCCACTAATGTTTTAAAAAGCAAAGGTCAAACTCCAGCAAAACTTAAGCGACGAGAGTGGGTGCCATCTAAATGCATTTCTGCCATCTTTACGGTCGGCATTGCTCCCAGGCTAATGTTCTGCAAGATGCAGTGACTTTAGGAAGAGCTCTAATTTAGAGCCACAAAACAATCTTGGCACTAGAAGGAGCTAAAAAAACAACAACAACTGACTTTTGGATCCGCAGTGTGTAAGCAGTGTTATTGTTGGGTTTGCCAAGAAAAGCTGTAATTAGGTTGGCAATTAACCCCACTATAAAATGCAGTTTATGATTATTGCAACCCCAGTCCAGCACACTTAATACAATGAACAAAAATTAATAGAAAAATATGCATGATTTCATAAAGCATGCCTGAAAGTAAATGAACAGCAGCAGAAGCGATGAAAACGTCTCTGTGCATACATTAATTCTCACAAATAAGTCTGACAGCGTGTTCTAATAGTAATAAATTCGACATTTCAGCCACACAATCACTTCATGAGCTGAGGGTGAAAGCAGGCTTTGTAGACTTCCTGTAGGGCAGCGCAGGAAGAGCATGCCTAACGAACCTGCATCATTAATGTGGATAATTATCATATATTACTGGAATTAGCATGAAATTAGCATGGCTTCAGTCCCCCTGAATGTTCAGAGACGCGCAAAAGAGACAACAGGGAGACGCTGCTCTACGCGGGCGCGCTTCGGCGCTACAAAACAACAAGCGCTCCTAGCCATGGTGTTATCGTCAGCTTTATTATTTACGCCGCGCGGAACTCTTTTGTTTTGACAGTTTATCAAAGGCAATAACGTTCACAGATTGCCCACGATGGGAACGGTCGTGTAACAATGTGAATAATTCAGCAATTTCACATTCAAATTGGACTAAATAATGAATGAGAGGAGAAAGGAATCACCCTGAGCATCTCTCTGTTTGCGCAAGTGGGTAAATGTGTTTGACGTGGAAACAAGTCAGAGGGGTGGTTGCTCCTGGACGCACTGTCGGTATAATACAAGGAAAACGGACTGGTACACGGTGTGATTCAGAGCGCACGGAAGGTCAGCAGTTCTGGGGAGTAACCTCATAAAAGCAGTGATGATACTAAATTTGGTAGAATTGTATAAAGTCCGATTCCTCTCTCATATATGCAGTAACGGAAAGCTGATTCATTCTAGTGAATCAATATATCCTTTTCACATTTCCGGGTTTCTCAGAAGGGGGAGTTGTCATAGTTGGGTAAATTTGTATAGCAGTGAATGAGATACTTGATTATATACAGTACAGTCCAAAAGTTTGGAACCACTAAGATTTTTAATGTTTTTAAAATAAGTTTCGTCTGCTCACCAAGGCTACATTTATTTAATTAAAAATACAGTAAAAACAGTAATATTGTGAAATATTATTACAATTTAAAATAACTGTTTTCTATTTGAATATATTTCACAAAGTAATTTATTCCTGTGATGGCAAAGCTGAATTTTCAGCATCATTACTCCAGTCTTCAGTGTCACATGATCCTTCAGAAATCATTCTAATATGCTGATCTGCTGCTCAAGAAACATTTAATGTGTACAATTGTACAAAATATTTGTGTACAATATTTTTTTCAGGATTATTTGATGAATAGAAAGTTCAAAAGAACAGTGTCTGAAATCTAATCTTTTGTAACATTATAAATGTCTTTACTGCCACTTTTGATTGATTTAATGCATCCTTGCTGAATAAAAGTATTCATTTCTTTAATTTCTTTTCAAAAAAATAAAAATAAAAATTCTTACTGACCCCAAACTTTTGAACAGTAGTGTATAATGCTACAGAAGCTTTGTATTTCAGATAAATGCTGTTCTTTTGAACTTTCTATTCATCAAGGAATCCTGAAAAAAAAAGTACACAACTGTTTTCAACATTGAAAAAATAATCATAAATGTTTACTGAGCAGCAAATCAGCATATTAGAATGATTTCTGAAGGATCATGTGACACTGAAGACTGGAGTAATGATGCTGAAAATTCAGCTTTGCATCACAGGAATAAATTACTTTGTCAAATATATTTAAATAGTACACAGTTATTTTAAATTGTAATAATATTTCACAATATTACTGTTTTTTACTGTATTTTTAATTAAATAAATGTAGCCTTGGTGAGCAGACGAAACTTCTTTTAAAAACATTAAAAATCTTAGTGGTTCCAAACTTTTGGACTGTACTGTATATATTTTTGTGTTTCCATTTGCGAGAATAGCAAAAGAAAAACTCCACAATAGCCTAGTTTTTTCTCAACTTTCAAAAACAGGAAAAACGGCAGTCAAAAGAGAGAAAGATGTCATTTTTACTGTCACTCCCATAGCTGCTGTATTAGAAACACCCTCACTGCAGCGTTAACTATTTGCAGGATTTATGATATTGATGACTATTAAAACATGTCATCACAGTCTATTTAAAGTGTTTATTAATTCTAAGGCTGCGTTCCAGTTCATTTTTTAAATGCCCTTCACTCGATAACTTCCCTCGGTCTCGCTGACTTGGATGTACATCTTTGCTTACGTTGCATGAGTGCCCACTTCTGGTGGAACCCTTGCAGTGGGCTGAACTGGAACGTTCTAAGGCCTTGATCACTTGAATCCGCAATGGAGCTGATTTATTATTTATTTTTTCCCCTTACAAATTTGTTTAATACAGCCTTCTATATGTATATATGTGTGTTTTAAATGTTTAAAAAAAATAATTAATATATCATAGAATTGTTTGTGGAAGGGTATTAAATGCGATATGCGGTGACATCATAATCGTGTTGCATTGCGGGTTATGGAGCTGCCTTAAGTGTACATATGAAGTAGACTCGCTCCCTCTGTCAAAATCGAGGGAGCGAGGGTCTGTCCATGTAAACTTCCCTCGTCCACTTCACAAAGTGGAACGCACTTCAAAATGGCGGCAGGGATTCCCCCGAGGGGAAGTGGGAAGTTCGCGAGTGCGTGTCTGCGTCCGAAAACTGGAAAATGCTGCCTTCTGAGGACACATTTCAAGGTAGTAAGGCATCAAGGCATGTCCGAATCCAATGTTAGCTTCACTTCCTGTCTCATGAGATACCTTCCTAAGATCGATTTTTGAAGGTAGCATAGATGTATCCTTAGCTGCCTTTGATATCCCACAATCCTGTGCTTTCCATTCTGTGACAGCTGAGCTAGAAAAATAAAGATGGCATACGAAAGTTGCGTCTGCTGCTCATTTTGTGTATAAATGTACGATTTTGACTAACATATTTCAATTTTGATATCATTTCTATCGAGAAATTACTACTGTAATAATCAAATATTTGTTTAGTTCTCACCAAAGCTCGCGCTATATTGCTGTAGATCATTAAACTCTTACGCTGCCTCAGAAGTCTGTCTGAAATCAATTTCGTGAGGTACCTTCATGCACAAACGCTGCCATACAAGTCATTCTCTTATAAGACAGTGAGGCAGCAAGACAGCTACCTAAGTTTTCGGACGCAGCCGGTGTCTAAAACTGGAGTGGAACGCAGCCTAAATGGTTCTTTTTTCATTTGTAGTGACGAAAAGTTTGACTCTTTCTAGTGAATCCAACTAAATGAAAAGATAGAATTATAGCAGAATATTTAGTTATGTTAAAGTGTTGTCATTGTTAACTAAAACTAAAACCATCACAAATCCTTTTTGTTAATTAAAATGTAAATAAAATTAACATATAAGATGAAAAAATTACCTTAAATGAAAATTAGAAATGTTGCCTTGGCAACTGAAGTGAAATTTTAGTTCTAAAAAAAGTTAAAATAAAGTTGAAATACTAAAATCAATAAAACTAAAACTGAAAAGATAAATAGAAAAAAAAAAAAAAAACTGACAAAAGCACATAAATGATAAAAAGCACAAAATTACTAAAACTTAAAGGGGTCATATCATGAAAATCTGACTTTTCCCATGTTTAAGTGCTATAATCGGGTCTCTGGTACATCTACCAGCACCGAAAATGTGAGAAAAAAGGACAACCCAGTAACTTTGTTTTGGTAAGACTTTTTCTACAAGCATGAGAGAAATTGAGCCATTCTGATTTCGCTTCCCTTGTGACGTATAAGGGGATCTCATTATATATTACCGCCCACTGAAACTGTATGTTTCCACCCACAGCACCACAATATTGCTTTCGCAATTTAGCTACAACCCAGATCAAACACACTTGAATGTCTTCAGGATTACTAAAGCTACATGAAGGAAGGTGAGTTGTGTCAGAGCAAAACTTCAGGACAGCAGCACTCAAGAACGACTGTCCTTGAGCTTGTTATATTTCTCAGCTATGTAAACATTATCACTGATCTGTTAACGGCTATAATAGCAAACATATGAGTCTCCATAAACTCTTGGCATCTGAGCCACTAAGGACACAGAGGTGCATTTTTATTTATGAAGGGAATGTGGCAAGATAAATTCATATACCGGTATATGTCAAAGTCATTAACACTAGAATGCTTCACACAATCGTCAGTAAAACACAGGGTTTGCACAGAAATACACTCTCAAAGATGGATCAATACCAACTGATCCAATTTCATATATATTTATTTCGTGATGTTTGAAAATTGTCTTCCTGAATGTGTTTAGTCAAAGTCCCGTTTAAGACAAGTCATTTCACTCGGCGGCCATCTTTGAAACGCCTCTCGGGCATCCTGGGCATCATGCAATCTCTTTGAATCGGGAAACATCAAATTCTCCAAAACTGTTAGCCAACCTCACGATTAAATTTCATATTTGAAATCACCGATGAAATCTAACAACAACCGGCTCATAAATTTAGTTTCTAAACGCTCGAATCATGACAAAAAAAACTGTATTTTTCAGGCTGGATCAAGCTAATGCGCATTCACAGACCTAAATGCGCGTCTCTTCGGAGGCGAGCGTCTGACTGTTTCTATAGAAACCGGCAATTCTAACGTCAGCAGAAGGGACGCGATGACTTTACCAGCCGGCGATTGGCTCTTATTTAGAAGGTGGGACTTATTTATTCCGCCATATTGCGCGTTACACTTTCTCCCATTCAAAACAATACGAGTGACACTTCTTGTGTTATTCTATAGTCTTTGGTTTAGTTAACACGTTGCTAATGTACTGTTCAATGTGGTAAAAGTTGCCATTGTTTCTTACTGTATTCACGGAGACCAGAGCCTTGTCTTTATTTCATTTTTAACTGAAACGCGTGTAGTCAGTATAATTCATAAATGCATCTTCATCGTTATTCTTTCCAACTGTGTGCAGTTTTAGCCTTATCTGTGCATCACGCTATCAAACTCAATTCAGAATAGAATTTTAGCAAACTTCACAAATAGCTACATGCCATACCTCTGTTATATGCTGCATCAAGAACAATTTGTAAAGATCAATTTTGCGAGTTATATATGCAGTGTGAGCAGCTGTATCACATGTATTGAATTGACAAGCGAGCTTGGGGGCGGGGAGCACGAGCTCATTTGCATTTAAAGCAATCCTCCCACAAAAACGGTTTGATTTTGTTCACACCCAAATCGGGGCAAATTTGACAAGCTATAATAAATGATCTGTGGTGTATTTTGATCTGAAACTTCACAGACACGTTCTGGGGACACCAGAGAACTTATATTATGTCTTGTCAAAAGGGGCATAATAGGTCACCTTTAAAACTACAATTAAAATGAAAAAGTAAAAATAAAAGTTAATTCAAAATATTAATACATATTAAAACAGTTGTGAACAGCAACATATTAGTGTTATTTTAGTATTATTTAAATATTATGTTTTAAAAGTTTATACATTTTAGTGTAGTTTTTTAAGTTTTATCAGTCAATAAAAACAACTACCATTTTTTTAGAGAAAAAAATACTGCTTTAATAAATTATACTGAGTACAGTACTGTATACTGTATACAGTAAGCAATTTCTGAAAAGCCCACCTTCATCGCTCCGCCACCAAAAATACACACAATGCAAGAGTGGATGTCTCTTATATAGCATATAGCAGAAGCTAAGCGAAACAAAGCTTCTCGAAAAATAAAGCAAAGATTACAAATGAATGACAAGAAAGAACAAAAAATGAACATACAGTAGTACATAAAAGCAACAGTTCCTTGATAGTCGCCAGCAGCACACACTCAAAACCAATATTACTCATATAGACCAATTTGGAGCAGACGCCACAGTTACGTCAATTGCAGCTGTGTGCGCATAGTGGTGGCAGAAAAATAGCAGTAACAAGTGGAGGAAAATGGGCAAAATCCACAGAATAAGAGAAAAATGTTTTATTGTGCCTTTGGATGTCAGAATCGGAATGCAAAATAAATATATAGTCTTCATTTTTATACAATACTGTCGTTGAAGACACCCTTTGAAGCTATATGCAGAGGTTTATGCCTACTATTAAAACATGATTTTGAAGTAAACATTAAGTCTACTTAATATTCACATATGCAGTTCATAGGGGACATGCATGTATAGCAGTTACAGCATGAAATCATATTTAAACCTATAACATTTTATAACTTTTAAACATAGCCTATACCATTTTTATTTCACAATTCTGACTATTTTCTTGCATTTGTGTATTTATATTTCCAAGTTCAGAGTTTATATCACAATTCTGTGGGGAAAAAAAGTCAGAATTGCAGTATAAACTCGCAATTCTGAGGAAAAAAGACGGGATAATGAGTATATCTCAATTCTGTTTTTCCTTCTAAAAATTATGAGATATAAACACAGATTTGGGGGGAAAAAAAGGTCAGAATTGTGTGATATAAACTTGAAATTAACTTTTTTTTTTGTTATTTCATGGCTTCCGCAGACTGCTACTGCAGAACTGTCATTTTCTGCCACCAGGTAGGCTCCGCCCACAAAAAAAATGTCATTGCACAAAATAGGTCTATTGAGAAGAAACAACACAACCTCTGCAGCCATTTTCAGGCTTTCTCGCTTCGGTCTCTCCAGCGCTGGAGAGCTTTTTTAAAGGTGCCCTAGATTCAAAAATTGAATTTACCTCGGCGCAGTTAAATAACAAGAGTTCAGTACATGGAAATGACATACAGTGAGTCTCAAACTCCATTGTTTCCTCCTTCTTATATAAATCTCATTTGTTTAAAAGACCTCCGAAGAACAGGCGAATCTCAACATAACACAGACTGTTACGTAACAGTCGGGGTGTACGCCCCCAATATTTGCATATGCCAGCCCATGTTCCCAACATTATGAAAGGCATTAGACAAGGGCAGAACGTCTGGATCTGCACAGGTGAATCAACAGACTAGGTAAGCAAGCAAGAACAATAGCGAAAAATGGCAGATGGAGCAATAATAACTGACATGATTCACGATAACATGATATTTGTAAACTGTCTTTCTAAATGTTTCGTTAGCATGTTGCTAATGTACTGTTAAATGTGGTTAAAGTTACCATCGTTTCTTACTGTATTCATGGAGACAAGAGCCGTCACTGTTTTCATTTTTAAACACTTGCAGTCTGTGCATAAACACAACTTCATTCTTTATAAATCTCTCCAACAGTGTAGCATTAGCCGTTAGCCACAGATTACAGCCTCAAATTCATTCAGAATCAATGTAAACATCAAAATAAACACTGTACTTACGCGATTAGACATGCTGCATGACGAACACTTTGTAAAGATCCATTTTGAGGGTTATATTAGCTGTGTGAACTTTTTTTATGTTGTTTAAGGCAAGCGCAAGCTCTTGGGGCGTGGAGCACGGGATTTAAAGGGCCACACACCCTGAATCGGCTCATTTCTAATGATGCCCCAAAATAGGCAGTTAAAAAAATTAATTTAAAAAAATCTATGGGGTATTTTGAGCTGAAACTTCACAGACACATTCAGCGGACACCTTAGACTTATATTACATCTTTTTAAAAAAAAGTTCTAGGGCACCTTTAATATTAACGCGGCTCCTAAAGCTCTTGCCTGATCATAACCCTTCTTTTCCCCAGTGATATCCCTATGACCTTTTCTCTTTTGTATTGTCTTTCAGTCATCTCTTTTAACAGTCATTCTTCAAAATCTACTTCTTGGGAGATTTGAGAGCTGCTCACTCTCTCTCCTCCCCCATCATGAGTGTACTACTGCTGATTGGCTACAAGTTGCTCAGTCCAATCCAGAAATCACTTACTGCACCTTTAAATTTTAAATTGTTTAACATTATAAATTATACTTACACTATAATAGAAAATGATAAATAACAATAAAACTATTTATTATTCAAAGATATTGCCTGCTTTGTATTGTTTGCTTGTAGTGTATTTTCAAAAGAGCAGCTTGACTGTAGTTGAACTATGTTCAATTATGAATAGCTTGTAACTTGGCAAGCTGAAGTTTCAAAGTATCTTCTCCGGCACTGAAAGAGAGAGATGAACAGTGTGTTGTTGAGATGGTGGAAACACTTACCAGAGAGTCAGATCACGATTTTGGAAAAGCCAAGATAACAAGTTTTCAACTCTCCCTCATCACCTACACAGGAAGTGGACAGATATGTATGTGCGTGTAGGGTTAGCAGGGGTCAGGTGAGGGGGCTGAAATATGGCTGCCTGCATTGAGCTGGAAGCTAAGTTGAACAGGCACAGGTGTTGGGGCTGCGGCCAATAGGGAGGAGCAGAGCTGGTCCCCGAACCACTGACAAACACGCTGGCACCAACCAGAGAGAGAGAGAGAGAGAGAGAACGGGAGCACAGCGTCCACAGCTTTCTGGCAGGAACATCTCTCATTCTCTCACTCTCGTCTGTCTCTCACCCCCCTCCTCTTCCTTTTCTGTCTCTCCACAGCAATGCAACAATTAACCAGGCAGCATCTGGTGTAGCAGAGGTGGATTCAGTTTCTCTCAAACAAATCTGACAGTGACTCTCGCAACCCCTCTCTCTCTGGCTATTGGAGTGTAAATGGTATTACTTGGCATGATGGTGGATTTCTAGCATTGCTGTATTTTGAGAATGTCCTCGTTATTTTGTTGGCACAGGCATGGTGTATTTGGAGCGGACAATAGGACAATGTGTTTGCCAATGTCCTTTAGTATAAGGCTGCTGAAGTCTAGTTGGCTTCAGCAAACACTTATTTAAGTGGCATGCATTTCTCTCTCTTTCTACATGTGTCTTTCCACATTAACGTCTGTCGTTCTCTAGGATTATGAGATTTCAATATAACAATCCTTTAGATTTAATAGAAAAGTTTAGAATAAAACTTTGTAAACTCCATCACTCTCCTAGACTTCACATACACACAGATGCTAGTGGTGGTGATATATAGTTCAACTGATATAGTTCAGTTCAAATTAACTGAACTATTGGTGATACAGTGGCAAGAAAAAGTATATGTGAACCACTTGCAGAATCTGTGAAAATTTGAATAATTTTAATAAAATAAGAGGGATCATACAAAATGTATGTTATTTTTTTTATTTAGTACTGTCCTGATTAAGATATTTTACACTAAAGATGTTTACATTTAGTTCACAAGACAAAATAATAGCTGAATTTATTAAAATAACCCAGAACCTTTTTTTAATAGTTGTGTTTGAGTCCCTCAGTTGTCTTCAGTGTGAAAAGATGGATCTCAAATCATCCAGTCACTGCTGGAAAGGGTTCAGATATGCAAAAGATGCTGGAAAACTGATTAATTTTTGGGACTGGAGGATTTTTCTGAAGAACGGAGCTCAGTTTAACTGCTCAGAACAAACAAGAGACTCATCAACAACCATCACACAACACAAAACAGTCGTGGATCATCAAGTAACCACACACAGTATTGAGAATCAAGGGATCACAAACTTTTGAACTGGGTTATTTTAATAAATTCAGCTATTTTATTTTTTATTTTTTTTGTCTTATGGATTATATGAAAACATCTTTTATGTAAAATATCTTACTCAGGACAGTACTAAATAAAAAATAACATGCATTTTGTATGATCTCTCTTATTTTATTAAAATTATTCACATTTTCACAGATTCTGCAAGTGGTTCACATACTTTTTCTTGCCATTGTATAGTTCATATATATATATATATATATATATATATATATATATATATATATATATATATATATATATATATATATATATAAATGAATTAATCACACATTTTTCTGTAATTAACCGTGATTAATCAAACATTGGAGTTTTTAACATTTTTATATTGTAATAATTTCACAGTTACTCTCCAAATTAATGTAGAAACAACTTAAAGACCGTATATTTTAAATATTTGTTTAGTGTCATCTTTTTGTGAATTACTAATACTGGTACTGATGTATCCATGAAATGGATTTTTTTTAAAACATTAATTATAGGCATTGAACATTACAGTATAACTAAAAGCTATCAATTTCAACATTTATTAGGCTTTAAAAAATAACTTTTAATTTAAGTGAACTTAAAACAATCTTCACATAAATCCATTATAATAAATGTCATATTTACCTGTGGCTTTCCCTCAGGTAGAAATATACAGAAATTGAATAAAGTTATCAAACACTTTACAGTCTTCACTGCATAAATTATAAATAAAATTAATCCTTATTAAAGGTACAATTTTCTTTGTTACCTTTGTTTTTTTGAGTAACATTAATGACAGACATCACAAAACCTGGTTTATTAGGCTGCTATCACTTTAAGACCGCAGCCGAACATGATGCGGATCTGACATGCATCTCATTTTCTCACAACTCTTTAGTTCATTTAAGATGTTATTTAAGTCACTCACAGATGCTGTTGCAGATGCAGATGATGCGCAACTTCCGTTTCATGCTGACTTTGAATTTACAGTATCTAAGAGTGTGGAGTAACTTTTGTGATTTACCGAATAAGAAATGTAAAAAATATTTTTACTTGCAGTAGGGGAAAGTGGGGTGAGTTGTGCCAATTTTTACTCAAAGTGACTTTAAAGTGAGGCCATGGCAGTAATGCCTTCAACTTAAGAATGTACATATATTTCAGGATGTGGTGCATGCCTGAGAACAATAACTTTGGATCTGAAATAAATTGTTTCAGAAATATAGCTTTTGGAAAAAAAGTGGTCTCGTGGCACAACTTGCCCCTGGTGCGGGGTAAGTTGTGCCTTTGGGGAGAATACGTAGGGGTAATTTGTGCCAGTCATTTCTGAAGTAAAACAGAACATTTTAATGTTATGAACTGTAATGCTATATGAAATCAAGACAAATTCAATACAAAATTACTCATTTAAGGTTTATTTAGATATTGTCACCCTATTAAACTGTTGGAATAGGCTAAGTCATATTTTGTAGTTTTTGGGAAAACACAAAAAGCTTAAATACACTATATATGATATTTGTGAATCATTTCAGGCAAAAAGGCTTTGGCAATAGATGCCTGTTGATATACATAGAATGCTGTCTGTCAATTATAAGAATAACATAAGAATACGCCACGTTACAAATTATTATGCAAGTGACATATCAGTAAGATTTCAGTAGAATATTCAGATTTTAGTTTTTCCTAAGAAAATGTTTGTTTGTTTATTTATCCATGTCTTATAACTGGTATCAATCTCAGACAAAATAATTTGCCAGGTCTATGGAAACCCTACTTAGAGGTTTTTCCACATTATTAAGCAAGTCACAGTTTTCATGCAAAATGGGGAGGAAGAAAGATCTTTCTGAAGATGAAAATACCTGTTTGCTGCTAAACACTGGCTTTTTTTATAGCTGCCCTTTTAATACCCTTTTAATTTTTTTGACAGGAACTTTCATTAATAAGCCTTTATCTGACTGAGTTCTGCTGTGCTCTAAATCACTCACAAATCTTATGATAATTCGATAATCTCCATTCAGTTTTCACACAATATTAGTTGTTTTCATGCCTTTTGCACAACATTGGACCATTTCATGCTTTTCATCTTCAGAAAGTGCGTTTTATAAGTGCGTGGCATGATGGGTTTTGGTCTAAAATCAAGAATGTCACATAGTTTAACTGCTAAAATGTAAGAGTTCAATGTACAATTACAAATTAATAATATGTTGAAAATAATCATACGTGGGGGTGAGCTGTGCCACTGGCACAACTTAACCCCGGCCCTCTGGCACAAATCACCCCAGACCCACAAGTTTGAAAAACTAGCATGATCCAGCAGTTAAGAGCTAACATCATGCTAACTGTATAGACTCATTGTGTAGCCTGCTAAAGCACTAAAACATGTGTGAAATGTTTTCAAACTTGTCTATAATTGTTCAGACACTACAATCAAAAAACCTTGATCATAGAAATTTTACTTTGAAAGGGAAAAAACAGTTTTTTTTAGCTAAAATGTGCTTTCCTCTCATGCCATGTGTCTCTCTTCTTTGGAGGATGAGTAAAATGGATGGCTTTTCAAAAATATGTGGTCACATGACCAATTTTTTTTTTTATGGTTTTCCAGAAACAATGGGTGGAACTACTTCCCCCCCTGGCACAAATCACCCCACTCTCCCCTATTTACCAGATAAAGGGCCAGATTTACTAAACAGTTACTACAAATTAGCGTGAGAGCGCAATTCCATAAAAAGTGCTGATGGGAGTGGAAAGTTCTGCACGGGAGTGGAAACTGACAACATGCAAATTAAACAACAAAGACGCAGCCGGGAAATTAGTGTCTTGTTTAAGACATGCTTTTTTGGGGCGGTAAATAATAAGGCAAATACCAGTAAAATGACTAGCACAAACCTTAGTAAATCACCTTGCATGATTCATTTAAATACTCTCCTCCCATAAATTTTGCATCTAAAATGGAAACAAATGCATATGCAACAAGGTCAGCCGTAAAAAATAACTTCAAGCTGTTGGTAAATCAGGCCCAAAATGTCTTAGAGCTTGGCATAACTAGAAAAATGTACATTCTTTATAAAAAAATACCCATGGCATTTTAAGAGTTTATTAATTTACATGATTTTTTCATGTCTAAAAATTACACTTTTAAAATAGGCTATTGAATAGCTTCAGAAGATGCTGAATATATAGTGGATGAGTTGTATGGACCAATTTTATTATACTTTTATGGCATATTGCATGACATTCCCACTCCTCATTTTCTTTCATTATATTGAAAACAGTGGCCCAGATAGTCTTCATAAATACATCTTCTAGGGTCTACAGAAGAAAGAAAACAGACATGAGGCGAGTAAACAATGACAGATTTTTCATTTTTGGTTGAACTATTCCTTTAACAAGGAGCACGATAAAACACATCTCTGTTACGTAAGAGTTGTACACTTCATTATAAACTAGAATACAATTACACATCACCCTTAATTGCAAGAATGGCAAAAACCCATCCCCCTTAACTAGAAAAAAAAAAAAAAAAATCACCCTTGACAATGAGAAATTATTCATTGTTCTTAAATAGGAAAGCAAAAACATTTCACCCTTAGCTTGGAAAACATTACACATAGCCTAAAGAGAAATATCTTTGCTGACTTTAAAAAAACTATGACATTAAAATATATATATTTTGTTCTGGCAAGAGCTTGAGCTAATTCTAAAAGCCTGAGAGATCCCTCTCTTCTTGTCGTTTATTTGTTTGTGAGTGTCCCTGGGGTCTGTTGAAAAGCACACCTGATCCCAAGAGGCACCGAGAATTGAAACATTGATTCAGTGCTTGTTTGACAGCAGACGAGGAAAATGTATCGCTCCAAAACAGATCCAGGTCTGAAAGAATATTGGGGTGCAATGACAGAGATATGACATTTCAAAACTGCTTAGAAACACTAAACTTCAGTGAAAAATCCCTATTACAGCTAGTTACTGCCAAAATCCCAGTCTGAAAAACCTGCCTAACATGTCTGATTAGATAACATGAAGCTAAGTAAGGGGTAATGTGGTTTATTTCACGATAATGACCAACTGTGCCAACTATACATTACAGAATTACACAGCTGCTCACCAAATAAATAAATAGACATAATACATTGAGTTTTTAGGAAATTTTCAAATGATAACTGTGCTCATTACACAATACTAAAATATTCTTAATGGTAGTTTTTCAAAAGTACAGACTTTTTCTCCGTGTGATGGTGTGCTTGATGAAGAATTCAAGTTATTCGAAGAGAAACACATGGACTGCTGCAAATACTTTACCAACTGTCAAGTCGTCCAACAGTCATAAAGATTGATGTCAACACACAGGAAAAAATGTGTAACATACACCTTGCAGATGTAAACGAGGTAAATAATGTGTTTTGTGTGTGTGTGTGTGTGTGTGTGTGTTTCTTATAATAGAGTTAACATTGGCTGGCCGCATATCACGTTTATTTATTACTTTTCAGAGCCAAACCAGAGATTTACATTGGGGTCCATTCAGCATGCTGTTGTTTTACAAATAAATCCAAATAATCCACACATAAAATGAAACCAACAGATGCATAAGTATAGTGGATGAAACCCTTGTGCATTAAGTTGGCTATATTTTATTTTAAACGTACACAGCGATTTTCACTGAGGAAATTAAAAATCCTGCTCATTTTTTTTTTTTTTTTTTAACTTAAGCATACTGCAGTATAAAACTCTATGTGATTACAATATGATAATGAAAACTGCTCAAACATATGTACAGTCTTTTTATTTCATATTGAAAACATCACAGAATCACGGAAGTAAATGAATAAAGGTCAGTATCATAAATAACAAGTCTTGATTCAACGCTTTCATTTTTTGAGATTACTGGCTGATTTTGGGAACAGAACAAACAAAACTCCATTTGCCACTCTAAAGATCAAGGTATCTGTGTGTATTACAATCTGCAGGGACATGATGTGAGATCCACCAATCAGAGAGTTTCCTCAATCTCAATCTATTTTTTTAAATTAAAGGTTAAAATTAAAGGGTTAGTTCACCCAAAAATGACATTTCTGTCATTAATTATTCACCCTCATGTCATTCCAAACCTGTAAGATATTTTTGATGAAATCCGAGAGGGTTTTTTTTTTTTTTTTTTAATCCCCCATAGAAAGCAACATAATTACCACTTTTAAGGTCCAGAAAGGAGCATGTGACTACAGTGGTTCAACCTTAATGTTACGAAGCAAAGAGAATACTTTTTTTCTGCACAAAAAAAGTATTCTCATCGATATTTCATCAAAAAGATCCTCATTTGTGTTCTAAAGTTGAACAAAGGTCTTACGGGTTTGGAACGACATGAGAGTGAGTAACAGAAATGTCATTTTTTGGGTGAACTAACCCTTTAATGGAGAATATCTTTTTGCATGGGTGCTCGAGCCCATTCTTTGATGGACAGAAATATATATAGAAACGTATATATATTTGGAATATATATATTTTTTGTAACAATGTAAAAGTTGTCTTCACTGTCACTTTCAATAAATATAAATGTGCCATTTCTGAATAAAATTAATAAAAAAATTGCGCAGATCACAAAATTGAACAGCAGTATATACATTATACATACTGTACACACATGCACACATTAATATATATGTTTAGAGTTACTTTTTTTCCTTGCTGTCTGCAACGCTATTAGCTCAGGCCAATTGCTTATTTTGGGTCATGACCGACCAATTAAAAATGACAGATCTGAAAGAAAAACAATAATTTTTCTCTTCTTTCTTTTTTTTATGAACATCTAAACCATAATATAAAATATGAATAAAAAAAAATAAAAAAAAAGCCTCACTAAATGCACAGACGACCTTGTTTCTCAAGTCTTCCAGTTGACCCCGAGTAGCACATTTAGAGACTGACCTAGTGTTAACAGCCAAAAGGACTCTTTCCAGGCTTTTTGCACCTCTTCACACCCTCTCCTTCTCCTTCTCTCCTGAGACCCAAAGAACAGAAACCTAGTTTAGCGTTTTAATAGTTTTCCACGCCATGCAGCTCCAAAGGTCAGGAGAAGGACATCAGAAGCATGGCCGGGTTCCTGTTAAAAGCAGGGCTGAAACTGCAGAGAGCAAGGCACACTTAGATCAACTTCGCCGTAGCATGAAAGTGCAATCCCTTCAAATGAGCCCGCACCTAATTACGGCACGTGCCCTCATTCCCTCCGTAAATTGTCCTCTGAAGTGGGCGTCTGGCGTCATGGAGAGTGGTTTTTATTGTGCTTGTTAGATAAGAGGCTGGTGATATTGTGGCTGTGATGTTGTAATGGGCCTTGATTAGCTACAAAAATAGATTTGTGTGACTGCCGTGTAGCTGGATACCTCACTAAGACAAAATTAACATTAGTGTCAATTAAATTTTAATCAGAGCAATATGCTGCAGATGGGAATGAGACAAGGAGCGTACATTAAAACAACGAGCTATGCGATGAGATGGTTGGTTCATTCTCCCAGTCATTGAAGAGAAATTTCCCATGCTCTACCGAAGCCTACGCTCATTCCTCCGAGCCGCGCTCCTTAGCCTCTGCGTTTCCAATTTCCCCATCTATTTTCTACCCTTCGTCTTGCTCTTGATTTCTTTTCTCAGTTTTTCTATGCTCCAACTCACCTGGTTCACCCTAGATAGTCTCCTGAATACTCATACTGCTTAATCTTCATGGAATATAAATCCACTGCATTTCTTATAGTCTCTCTCGTCTGCTCCATAAATAAATAAATGAAAAATGGCATGCCAGCCTAAAGCCACAAAGTACACAATGTACTCCACATTAAGTACATAGTTTTATGATAAATAAAACAATTTGGAGTTAAATTTTTGGCAAAAGTATCATGATTTAAAAAAAAAAAAAGATTACTTCTGATCCTTCATTATGATTGGCTGAGCCATGGGCGAAGCTGTTGTAAAATACTCTATAAGGACATACCCGTGACCTCATTACATCCGTATTACTGCACAAACGTTGTGTGTTGCAACCATTCTGCTAAGTGTTCTGAAGAACTACATTGCTTAGTGGAATAATTATTATTTGTTATCAATAAATTATTTAATTTTATATTGCTGTGTGTTTATTTTATAAAACCTTGCCAGGTATTGTCGTAACCGTTTTATAAAGCAATAAGCCTCATGAAGTAGCTGTTGAATTTTAGCAGGAAACAACATCCCTTGGCTGTTCTAAAATCACTGTAAACCATGGTTTCTTGGTGCTTATTGCTTTAACCATACTGTATCATATATTATAACAAAATTTCTAAGGCCTCAAAATTATCAGTTATCAAACATGATCTGAAAAACCTGTTATACACAATCTACTATGCCTTCTGTTTTCTGATTGATAAGTTATACTTTTTAACAAGTAAAAGGCCTTTTAGTATAATTGTAAAAATGTCCACCTTCAGGTTGTGGTACATGTGTTTGTTTGATGTGAAATCTTTTTTATAAAGTAAACGTAGGAATAAATGTTATATCGTTAGTAATATTTCAAAATGAACGCTAACTGGACTGAATCATCTTAGGTTCACGCGATTATACATATATATTTGGAAAAATCATGTTAAAATTTGAGTATCAAATATGATACATCAGGCTTTTGAGTATTGTTCATTTGTACATCTCTCAATCATCATTGTTTGAATTGCATTCTATGCTTGAACACCACAAACTACAGAGCTGTGATCGTAAAACTAAGCATTAAAGATAATCTTGCTAAGGCATATTATTGGGAGATATAGAAAAGAATATATAGAGTATGCATTTTATGTAAGTGGTCTGCTGTACTGTTATAAAGACTCATTGTTTTTTTACATTACAAGCTTTCAGAATTTCATCTTACTTTCTGGCCATATAAATAACAGCGACTGCATAAATTAAAGGGTGTTTTCTCCTTGAGCATGACCTCCATATGTATAATGACTCTTACCTTGACTTTGGTCATATTGCCCCATCTCTAATAGTTAGCTAGCATCAGAAACTGCTTTAATCTATACTGAGCCTACAGCGACAATGGCGATTCAAAAAACAAAACAAAAAAACTCCCTCTCACATACATGTACTGTAGATACTCTCCATCTCCATATCCCTCATACACACTGGCTTTCTACCGTCTCCACACAAATCACTTGCCAGCTCTTGGCTTTTCTCCTCGTACAGCCCATTTTTTCTTCCCTCTTACAAATCTATGCCTCTTCTTCTCTTTCACGATCACTCTCCTCACATCTACCCCCGCCTCCAAAACACTTTTCCCCACACAAATCTCTCTCTTATCCACCGGCCCTCCATCTACTCTTTCTCTCTCTCTCTCAGGTGAACAGGTATAGGGTTTTTGAAATGAGGTGATACAAATGATTTTTATAGGCTTGCCGTGGAGCTTGAGGAGCCTAAGCTGAGGCCATCACCGAACCCATTGTCTGCGCGCATGTGATTCTTAATGTGCTCCATTTGATTTAATGTCTACGATAGGTAGGATGAGGAGAAACTAGGTCACAAGTGTCCTTACTTTTTTAAATAATAAGGCGAGACTAGAGAGTGTGTGTGTAGAAGAAAAGACTGCAAAAAAAGAATGAGGTGGGAGGGAATCTAATTCAGAGAGAGAAATGGCATTTACAGGGCAGGCGAGAACCGAGCGAGTATTGGAGAAGACGAAGACGAAGAAACGGCAGGAGTGGGTGATAGCGCTGGCAGCTAACGAGAGAACGAGTTTGTGATTGCCTCTCAGCGCCCGTGGTGACACTCTTCTGATAGGCAGAACAAGTGAAAAGGAGAAAGAGGGTATTTACATTGCTAAAGCTCAGCGTATTCTTTTTCTCCTCCCTCCCATGCTCCTCCAGTGATAGCTGCAACAAGCCCTGCTGCTGATTGCTCTTGGCCATTTCTCCAACCACATTCCACTTTCAGAAAGTTTGCGCTCTTTCTCTCTCTTTGCCTCGATGAGGGTAAATTGCTGGAGCTCTTGATTGCAAGATGCTAGTTAGCTTTTAGCTGAGAGAACCTCGCAGCGTTATGGTCTTTGTTGGCGTGATTGCGTTGAGGGGGCTCTGACAGAGCTGTTTTATTGGCCACTTGGGTTGGATTCTCAAGGAGAGTGGTTTAAACTTCACTATGTGATTACCTCAGCATCTAATGCACCATAAAACTTCTCTGACCTGAGTTATTTCAGCAGTAGTCTCACATAGCCAGACCTTTCACTAAACGATATAAGATCCATATTGCACATCATTCTGGAAATGAACCAGCAACTTGGAGAGAGAGAGAAAAAAAAGGCAAAAAAAAAAAGACATGGCTGTCTCTATGAATGATTTTAGAAAAACACCACAAAACTCAGTGGACTTTACTCAAAGAAAGTAAGGAAACCTGCTGCTTAAGGAGAATTAAGTATTTCCAAATCAAAGGGATAGTTCACCCAAAAATGAAAATTCTGTCCTCATTTTACTCACCCTTATGTTGTTCCAAATCTTTATGACTTTCTTTCTTCTGTTGAACACAAAAGAAGATATTTTGAAGAATGTTGGTAACTTCTATTGTATTGGTTGACTTCCATGGTATTTTTTTTCCTACTATGGAAGTCAACCATCTTTTTAAAATTCTTCATAATATCTTCTTTTGTGTTCAACAGAAGAAAGAAACTCAAACAGGTTTGGAACTTGACGGTGAGTAAATTATGACAATTTTCATTTTTGGGTGAACTGTACCTGTAAGCTTCACTTTAAGAAAATGTTACACGGAACGTAAATAGATATATGTTGTGGTCTTTTTTTTTTTTTTTTAAGTTGGCTTGAAATGAAAATTCATCTATAGAAAATCTATTTTCTAAATGTATATTATTGATATTATGTGAATGATTCATCCAAGCGTCCATTTTAAATGTTTAAACCTTTTTAAACCTGTTTGACCTTGTAATTTTTCATCTCGATTTCCCAGTGAAGTCAGGCTCCTCTCTGGTGACGTATCCTGGACTTCTTCAATCATTTTTGTCAGCATAAACACCGCCTCTATCTTACAATTGACTGCAAGGTAACATTCAGATCTGCCACCAACAAATCAACAACCAGTTGACAGAAACAAGTCCCCAACCTACAATTTGTTGGTTTCAATAATCTAGGATGTAAATCACTATATGGAAAAAAAGATCTGACGCTTCTGTTTCAATGCAACTTTAATATTTTAACCAGTTAAAAATACTTAAAATTATAATTGAAAAATGGCCAGACTTTTGACCATTGATATGCACACTGTATTTTAACAATGAACCTTTCACACAGAACACGTGCACTAATGCAAAGGAATAGCAAAAAAACTGCAGAACATAGGGGTCCCAAGACATTCTTTTATGAATTAAAAAAAAAAAAAAAAAAGCCAACACAATGGTAAAATATGTCTGTCTAGTGCAAATTTACCCAAAATAAGCATAAATAAATAAAATTTAAAAGTGAAATGCAAAAATGTGCCCTTAACTTTTTCCCCGCTGGCATTTAAAAAAAAAAAAAAAAAAAAATTCACAAAAACTTTCATGGCCCCAGAATATTTTGTTTTATGAATATCTAAACATGTAATATATCAAAAGAAAGAACAGAGCCTCTGCTTAAAAAAAAAAATAAAATACATCTAGCTTCAGGCATTCTTTTGTTTTTATCAACACCTGAATGTGGGTAAGTTTCATTAAAAAAGCAACATTTTGAACAAAAAGCTGGGATTTTTTTTTTTTTTTTTTTTTTTTTAAAGACTACAAAGTGCATAAGCAATGTTTTTATTGCTTGTTTCTGCTTCTTTTTTGCCTGTGTTTTAATCTGGAGATTCTGTACTCTTTCAGAAGATGTGTAATAGCGTATAATTCCGCCAAAAGTGGGGAAGCTTGTGTCATAAATGACGGAAAATTGGCAGGGAAAGAGTTAAAAAGGAGGGTGACAAAGTAGGCAGTGTACGATATTGTTTGCCAGAGACAAAATTATTTGACCAATCAGTATGAAGTATAATTTAACTTTAAATTTAAGTATATTTAAATTTAACTCAAAAATACTGTTGTGATTGAAGATATCGTGTTTACTTACCAGTGATATCTTGTCTCATTGCAAATGAAATCTTGAACGTCTTTCAAAGATTCATACTTCGTTTAATTAGCATATTAACACAATTTGAGCTAAACACAGAATTAATGCAAGAAAAAACAGTGTATAAAGCAAGGATTTATCAACATTCTTATTGGTCCTGGAACAACATTTCCATCAACCAACCAGATTTTAGGTTTTAGGTTAGAATTAAATGTAAAGCAATAGGGTTGTGGCTTCAACAAGATTCAAATCAACCAATATTACCCAATACTGGTAATACTTTTTGACAGGAATGTTGATCCAGGAACACATCCTACATGGCAAAAATCACTGTCACCTCTCAAATCCCCAGTCAGCAGATTTTCAGAGGTACTGAGACATAGACTCAAATATGTGATCATGTTCTCTTAGCACTAGTCATCTTTTTTAGCAGGCTGCTCTGCTGTACTTCTGCTCACATTACTTCACACTTGGGCTTTAATGAAACAGTTTGCTTAAAGCATGTGTGTGTTGGTGAGGAGTCTGTAATGATGCATTTTTGCCCTAAGTGTGTGTTTGATTGACAGATGGGTGTTTGGCCTAAAAACAAGCTGCAGTAATTAGCCTGGCACAAGAGCATCTGGTCCTGCCGTACACCTGCTCCTACTGCACTGCGAGTATGTGTGTATGTGGGCCATATTGTTATTCAAATTACAATGGATAATAACGTTATGCTCCTAGCTCACTTAATTAATTGTTGAAATGTACCTGTGCTTTATAACAATAATTCGAGATAGAGACGGGCCAAAAAATATTGAGTGTGTGCCCACATGTAGAGCTACTGCATCATTGTTTTGATAGCTACACTTTGAATGTAGTTATCATCCCAATTGTTACAGAATTAAGAAATAACACTGTCTTTTTTATTACCATATAATCATAATTATTATGATTAATATAACAAACATGATTATAATAAAGCTTACATGATTATAAATAAATGATTTGAATAGAATAAATTAGTAATGTGATACAGATTATTATTATTATTATTAAAAAGCTACAATAATAACTATATAATAATCTTAATATACATCTACTTCAGTCTATACAATTTTAATTCATATTGTCATTCCTAACAAGAACACTGAACACAATACAGCTTGACAATGGCATTGGCACAAAAGCTCAATAACAACCCAACCCATGGTGTGGAAACGCACGCATTGAGAATACTGGAGCGTGAAAATACATTTCAGCATGTGTTAACCTGGAGGCATGTTTTTACCCAGGTGCGGTCTGCTTAACCTGTCTGTTTTAATTGTGATGAAAATGAGATTCTGAATGTTAAATATCGACATGCTCAAACAAACGTTCTCTAATACCTCAAAGCTATGTTTCTGAAAAGAAAGCTTAATAGCATGTTATTTGATGTTTGTTGTATGCGGATTAAAAATAATGCTCTGTCATTACATTATTAAGCTGTTTTGTGTCAGACGTTTGTGGGATTTTTAACAAATATTTGTGTAAGAATGCATACGTGGGCACACTGTGACATCTTTATTGTAGTATTGTCTAATGGACACAATCTAGTGGGTTGAGGAAACAGAGCAAATGTGAATGCTCATGTTTTTCAGCAGCTTAGAATCTGGTGTCAATTCAATTGGCCTGTTGAGTTAAGTCTTTCTATGATACCAAGCAGTAGCCATCTGTAAATCCTAATCAATCAAAAAGGTAAAATTCGTACAAAAAGTATAACTGACAATGTGCATACTGTGTATACTAAGCTAAATGGCTAATTGGGTAATGGTATGCTAAGCTTAGCTTGCAAAATAAAGCTTAAAAACATAAACATAAGCTTTATCATTTCTGGGATTTCAATTTTGTTCAAATCATAGTGACAATTGGCTTATGGGTCATTGACGAATAAGGTTTTTAAAAGTGTAAAAAAAAACACAATGGAGATATAATTAATTTTGAAGTTTTATTAAGTGTTAACAATGAGATTATGTGGTTTTTAATCAATTAACACTGCTTTTGTCAGTTTTTACAACACTCTAAAAAATGCTGGGTTAAATATGGACAAACCCAGGTATTGGGTTGTTTTCACCCAGCCATTTTTTTCAACCAATTTTGGATTTATTTTTTAGCCAGCAATACAGTAATATAGTAAAAGCCATGTTTTTGCTCACCCCCAAATATGGGCAAATTTGTGG
The DNA here is from genome assembly GCF_018812025.1 of Megalobrama amblycephala. Taxonomy (NCBI): domain Eukaryota; kingdom Metazoa; phylum Chordata; class Actinopteri; order Cypriniformes; family Xenocyprididae; genus Megalobrama; species Megalobrama amblycephala. The sequence goes on from NC_063050.1 coordinate 37,616,416, forward strand.
GGTATTTTAAGCTGAAACTTGACCAGACCAGAGACTTATATTGCATCTTGTGAAAGAGGGCATAATAGGTGTCCTTTAACCCAACCTGCTGGGTTTGTCCATATTTAACCCAACTTGGGTTGTTTTTAACCCAGCATTTTTAGAGTGAAGATGGACAAAATTTGTCATCAAAAAAGTCATTCAGTTTAACCAAATTTTTAGTTTTACCGAATGACACCTTTGGTTATACCGAATGACAATATTTTATGATATATTCAAACAATGCTAACTAGTTAACTTGCTTGCTAGCTAGCAAAAGGACAATCAAACATTTTATATTTTGAAAATTTTTTTGAAAATATTACAAAATTTTCCATGTTTTATTGCAGTTGTACCGAATGACATAATATTTCGGGACATGCGTATGAGCAAGTGAAAACATGAATTTTTCAAATAGTTAAGAGAGAGTTAGTTTCTTTGCTTCATGACCATATGGTCCTTTGCAGGTGTCTGAATGATGTCACATCCTGTCACATGATACTGACTGCATGACTTTGTTCCCTTTATATTGGTTACTCCGAATGACATCAATGAAATTAATTTTTCCAGACATTCTTTCTCATAACAAAACAACGACTTCTACACATACTTTTAATACCATTTTGCACTATGTTGATATATGATGTTATAAAATCATGCCAGAATAAAAAATATATATCTTTATTACATTTTAAGATATTTTAATCACAAATGAAATGGCTGTATTGGCCTTTGGACGGTTAAAACGAATGACATTTTGACACTTCAAAATCTTTAAAATACCTTTATATGTAGCAAAATATAATTAAAACCTTTTGGATTCAATAAAAGAGATCCAGTTGTAGTTCTACTTACATACTTGGGATGTTATAGCTTTGTTTTTTATTATTATTAAGGCCTTTGGACAAAAAAAAAAAAAAAAAAAAGACCCGTCACGTCATTGACCCTTGAAGCATATACCATCATTTAACAACCTCACTTTAAATTATTGCTAAAAATCAATTTCTCTATAAAGCAAGTGAATGGGATTTTTACTTCCAGGCCCGTACTGTTGGGCTCCTTTATGAGAAAACTGTTTGATTTCCACATCATTGACTGATAGGTCAGAACAAGCATAATAATCACAGAACTATTAAATGTCTCATTAACAACTGTTTACACAGACGGGATTAAACATGAAAGTCACTGGGTGTTTTACTGAACAAATACACAGAGACACACAACACACATGGCCCTTTCAAGATTGCCTTCTCTTTGATTTTAGGCTAGTCACGAGGCAAATTTCCATTCTTTAAACACAGAGGACAAAATCATGTGTGCTCACTACAACTACTGTATGTTTAGACTAATGATAATTAAGCTTGCTGCAGAAGTGCTGGTACTTACTGAGAAAATCTTCATTTATGTGTGAAACCTGCTACTCCCAGACATCACTGGCTGGTTAGCACTACCCTATTAGCTCCATAAAAGCCATGTTTCTATTGATGGCCATTCAACTGTAATCATGTATTCTGACTAAATTAAATATTTTTGAACGTGTACTGTACATGGCTAGCCTTTTTTTTATTTATTTGTACTCCTTCTTATGTATTCAGGGCAAATCAGTGTTGGCATGATGCATTATTTCTGCAGTTCAAGAGTGATTAGTCACATGGCTCAAAAACAGTCCAGCAGAGATGTACCAATACAACAATTATGTCCAATACTGAGAAGCTGCTAATTGTTTTCTGTTCTGGCCAATAAACCAATAAATGGCTGATATCAAAATTCTATTTTTTTGTCTTTGTAGTTTGTTTAGGCATCAAAAATATAGTGTGAAAAATGGACACAAGATTTGCAAAACATTACATTTAACAGTGTTATTAAATTATAAGTGATTTTAAAGATTAACCCTAAATGGGTTTTAGATGACAACAAAGGTAATCTACATGGAAAAATAAGTGAAACGAGCATGCAATAACCAATACTGGGTTATATGATAAATTAAAACACTTCTAATATCAGCTGATATGGAACCGATATATAAATATAGTGCATCCATAGTGTTGACAACAGGGTTTTGATTAACTAAAACTAAATATATATATATAAAAAAAAAAAAAAACAACATTTTTGTTAACTGAAATAAAATAAAATATAAATAGATGAAACAGAACACTAAGGGCCAGATTTACTAAACAAGGCACATTAGCGTAAGAGCGCAATTCTAAAAAAGACGCCGAAGGGAGTGTAAAGTTCTGCGTGTGATCTACCGACGATGCTCAAATTAAAGAACACAGACGCAGTCGGATCATTTCCATAATGACCAATGTAACTGACCAAGAGCAGTGCAAATTAACATCTGGTTTAAGACATGCTTTTTTTGGGCGGTAATTAATGGCACAAATACCAGTAAAATGACTAGCGCAAACCTTAGTAAATCACCTTGCATGATTCATTTAAATACTCCTATAAATTTTGCATCCGAAAGGGAAACTCCTACAAATCCATATGCCACAAAAATAACCGTCTACACCTTTTCAGCACATTTTTTTTTAATGTGTGTCTTTAGTAAATACTGACAGTAGTTTTTTTAATGCCTAAAGAGTGTTTGCACTGGCGCAAACAGTAATTCTGCCCCTTATACGGTACCTCACTTATACCTCATGTCCACTTCTATCTACCTTAACACAGGTCTATTAACACAAACAAGTAGTAAAACAGAAGTAAAACCCAACGAGGCTAGTAGTAGCCAAGCACCGTAGCTTAGCGTATTGTAACGTCACCTTTAGTTCTGTTAGCGAACCAGCACAGATGGTGATACAGAGAGGAGGCCACCGCCCGCAACACTCACGCAAACACACCTTTAATGCGTCGGCGGTACGCTACAGATGGTGACAGAGAGGAGGCCATAGCCCTCAAGCTGAGACAAGATGCCTGCCGGAGATCAGACGGCACTAATGTGACTCAGAGATGGTGATCAGTCAAGCACAGAAGCACACAAAAGACGCACACTTGAGATTAAGTTCAGTCAAGTGTTACGGGTATCGTTGACCATGCCGTGGTGGAACAGATCTCACAGTGGAGCTTTATCCTCTTCCACCCTGAGGACACACATGCACACACCACACACACTTCTTAAACTGTGACTTCCATCTGCGATAATAGCTTAAAGGTAAGCTGAAGGTGAACTTTGACAAAAAAGCAATCCCAGCCTCTCTCTATCCTTACACATGGCATTTTTCCCATTTCTGTTATTCTTGAAAAGCTTTTCACTCATAGCTTGGCACAGTTCTGCCATGCATTTGAACGTTGAACGTTAGTTCATTGCCAGTACCCTTTCCTGGGGTTTTACACAAATGCACTGACACTCATTCTTTCTCTTTGACACATGCTTTGCATACTGTAGCCTAGCGTAACATCAAGTATTTCTGACAGCATCAAAAGCAGTCGGCGATGCGTAAAGCCTTGACGGGGTAATACGACCTCTCTGCCTCTGTTTAACCTCTGGAAACTGGGCAAAGCTATGTACAGTACCGCTGATCCTCAATGCTCTTTGAACTCAATGCTTCTTTGCCACCTTTGTCTGTTTTGTGGTGTTTAAATTAATACAACCAGCATATACTTTAACACCATTTACCCATAGACGCACTTGGAAAAGTTTTATTTCATTGGTTGCTGTATGTATCGTACTGTAGCAGTTTTTAAATGAAAGATCCAGTGAGTGGCGCTAAAAGGTTAATGCTCTATCGTGTTCGAAAAATACGTACTATATACATCAAACCCAACCCTAAACCTAACCAATAGTGTTAACAGAAACAAAGAGATAAAAACCCATTTGCTGAAATAAACATGCCATTTTAGCTGGCTTCTACAAATCAACCAAACAAGTTCACTGTTAGTAAAAAGCCACACATATGGAGCTGGTTATTATGATGCAAATATCAAAATGCAGTAGTTTACAAATCATGCACTATGGTAAGTGTTTTAAGGGTCATAACATAGTATTGTGCAAAGAACAGCACAAAAAATAAGTCTTTATTAATCGATTATCTGACCCTGTAATCATAATTTGAGTTGAAAAGAATAAAAGTTGTTGGTGTTTTACTGTCTTTAGGGTTCATTTCAGTTGGAAACTGCAATATGTATGTGTATGGGGTATGTTTCTGGAGTTTGGAAAAATTGTAGGTATGAATGCATTACTATGCTAGTGTGCACCGAGCAAATGTTTAGCCTTGGCCGTGTTCTTGGTGAAGTTAGCAATGCACTCTAGCTGTGTTACATTAAAGGCAGAATTTCCAATCTCCTGCTTAAAATAGTGCAACAGACGACACTTGATGGCAGATTTCCAACTTAAAAACACAGGTGGAATTCTACAACAGAGAAATGGCAGCATAGCATCACTCGATACACACTGGGAAATATACACCATTAGTGGTAAACGATCACTTTACAGTGACTCAGATTAAACAAAATAGTGAAATGCTATAGTTACTGGGAATGCCTGATGTTATGTACAGTACAGTCCAAAAGTTTGGAACCACTAAGATTTGTAATGTTTTTAAAAGAAGTTTCGTCTGCTCACCAAGGCTACATTTATTTAATTAAAAATACAGTAAAAAGCAGTAATATTGTGAAATATTATTACAATTTAAAATAACTGTGTACTATTTAAATATATTTGACAAAGACAAACATTTCAACATTGAAAATAATCATAAATGTTTCTTGAGCAGCAGATCAGCATATTAGAATGATTTCTGAAGGATCATGTGACATTGAAGACTGGAGTAATGATGCTGAAAATTCAGCTTTGCCATCACAAGAATAAATTACTTTGTGAAATATATTCAAATAGAAAACAGTTATTTTAAATTGTAATAATATTTCACAATATTACTGTTTTTTAATTAAATAAATGTAGCCTTGGTGAGCAGACGAAACTTCTTTTAAAAACATTAAAAATCTTAGTGGTTCCAAAATTTTGGACTGTACTGTATGTGAATAAAAACAATTACACACAGCTACAAATAACGGTTTAATTTATAACAAGGCAAAAGATAACACTATAGAATTGTGACTGAACAAGAATATTTAAAGGTGAACTCACAGTTTCAGAAATTTCAATTAACAGCAACAAATCTTGTAAAATGTGCACCATGATCTTATAGTCTTTAAATTTCACCTGGTGAACAGACATCATGTTTTCTGATTTGTATTCCATTCAATTTTTTAACACTGACATATGTATGACACATACAAAGTTAAATTTAATAAATACTGAAGCATTCTCAGATATTTTGTTATAAAGTGCTAAAGTACAACAGGACATAGAATGCAGAATGATTCTGCATTATGAATGGATAGCAACCCATATTAGAGTAAATCTTGCCCATAGCAGTGTTTACACGGTTTAAGCATATCTCAGTTCTTATCCTCACTGAGGTTAACATACACTTAGTGTGAATACAGCTTAACTGAATGGTGAAACTATATATATTCTTCCACCACTCTTGCTCTGGCCCTTTTATTTGTTTTATTATTTAATTTGATATGTAATGCCACAGTTTGAAGTACGCCCCTCACTTGATTCTCAGTTGTATAATTTATTAGCTTAAAAATAATTCATCTGTTGGAAAATTCAGCTTAGATCCCTGTATCTATATAAGAAGCTCTCTTGAAGAATTAACTCTTTTGAAGAGGGAGTTAAAAATACTAAAACAAAGAAAGGAAGGGTGCAGGCTGGAGACCACCGCAGTTATATAGGAAAGAAACTTTCGTGACCCAATTTGATAGGGAGCCATGTCATTTCAAGGTAAGTTAATTTTTGCAAGAGGCTGTGTAATTAATTTTACAGGAAGACCTCACATTTAGTGCCACGTTTTCTGAAAATAGCTTGACGGCGTCATGCACTAATTGCGTATCAGAAGTGCCTACCTCTCTATTTAACTTTACATTCAATTACACATTAGCGATCATGAAAGCAAAATAATGAAAGACACCACTTTATCATTTCATGTGAAGAATCGTCCTCAATCCTATCGACCCTATGGCTGAGCTTCTCCTTGAATACAATTGAAGCAACTCAGAAAAGATCTACCTTGAAGTTCACCTTGAGCAGTCAATAGGCAGGAATAGGTCATAGGTCACCAGAGCATCACAAACAAAACAGGAGCCAATTACAACCCAGAGCCTCTCTGTTGACAAAAAAGCCCTCCAAACTGAGATAGAGTATAGATTTTTAATTTAAAACTGCAACATGGGGGTCAAAACACTCTAATTTTAATAGACAGAAAGGGAGGGGGCGAGAGAGAGCGAGCGGGAGTTAGGATATAGAGATATTATGTTTGAATAGAAAATTTATGAGGACTAATATGCTCTGTTGAAGAGTTAAATATGCATACTCGAGTGAAAATATTCATATTGGAATGAAGAGCTTCTGTAGGTTTTCTCTAAATGCTGTCTCTTCATAGCCTCTGTCATGCAATTAGCAATATGTGTTTATTCTCACTTTGCTATTTCCTCAATTATACTTCACCTTTGAAAATTACAGTGTGTAACAATAATTATAAACTTTGCTAAAGGACCATCTATGCATCTCTGTAGTAAGGATGTGCAACTTCACATATTTTCAAATCAGCTAGTCGATGGGTTATCCGAATGACTAGTCAGTCACAAGGAAGCCCTGTATAATTAGGGTCCACCAGACGTGTATCTTATGGACCCTTCAAGATGCTAAAAAACATGAGATTAACGACTAAAAACATTGAAACTAAAAATATTGCAGACTGAATACAAATGGCGACTTTAAAGGTGCCATAGAACGTCTTTTTAAAAGATGTAATATAAGTCTAAGGTGTCCCCTGAATGTGTCTGTGAAGTTTCAGCTCAGTAATTGCCTATTTTGGGGCATCATTAAATATTCGCCGATTCAGGCTGCACGGCCCCTTTAAATCTTGTGTTCCCCTACCCCGGAGCTTGCGCTTGCCTTAACCAGCATAAACAAAGTTTACACAGCTAATATAACCCTCAAAATCGATCTTTACAAAGTGTTCGTCATGCAACATGTCTAATCGTGTAAGTATGGTATTTATTTGGATGTTTACATTTGATTCTGAATGAGTTTGATAGTGCTCCGTGGCTAAAGCTAACATTACACACTGTTGAGAGATTTATAAAGAATGAAGTTATACAGACTGCAAGTGTTTAAAAAATGAAAATAACGACAGTCTTGTCTCCGTGAATATAGTAATAAACGATGGTAACTTTAACCACATTTAACAGTACATTAGCAACATGCTAATGAAACATTTAGAAAGGAAATTTACAAATATCACTAAAAATATCATGATATCATGGATCATGTCAGTTATTAATTGCTCCATCTGCCATTTTTCGCTATTGTTCTTGCTTGCTTACCTTGTCTGATGATTCAGCTGTGCACAGATCGTTAATACTGGCTGCCCTTGTGTAATGCCTTGAACATGAGCTGGCATATGCAAATACTGGGGGCGTACATATTAATGACCCCGACTGTTATGTAACAGTTGGTGTTATGTTGAGATTTGCCTGTTCTTTGGAGGTCTTTTAAACAAATGAGATTTATATAAGAAGGAGGAAACAATGGTGTTTGAGACTCACTGTATGTCATTTCCATGTACTGAACTGTTGTTATTTAACTGCCAAGATAAATTCAATTTTTAATTCTAGGGCACCTTTAAATCTATATCTAATTATCAAGAAATGTATTGTTATTCATAGTCTGTACACTAGAATTTAATTGCATGTTTGAATGCATGCTTGAACTGGAACGTCGGAACAATTTAATTTAATTTAATCTATTTAAAATACCAGGATCAATGTCAGAACATGTCAGGTGTACCATAGTTATATTGTGACTTTATAACTTTTAAAAGGTTAACTATCAAAGAAGGGGGAAATTTTGTATACAGACAAAGTTCCAAATAATAATAATAATAATAATAAAATAATAAAATAAAATAAATATATAAATAAAATAGTGATACCGAGACCAGGGAGCTACTCAACATCCATGCAGGCAAACAAAAATACCCTCCAGCTTAGTGATACTGTACACACTCTAAGTGTATAAAACATCACACTATGATGTCAGATTTGTCTTTACAAAATTTTGTGTTTTCTAGTTGTGTGAACTGGTGATGAATGTCCCAGAATTTGTCAGAATCTCTGGCCACGTACACACTATAGCTAAAACCGGTTGTCAGTTCACCTTTTCGTGCTTAATCCTGTTCTGTACACACACAGTTCAGTAATTTACTACAACCAAATTCACTCTAGAAAAATGCAGGTAGTGACAACCACATTTATAAATATTCTACGCAGTGTGTACAAAACCAAACTAAACAACTTGTTAATTATGTACATAAACTCTTCTATGGAAGACTTTTTTCCTTGCAATTGCAATTTTACATCTCGCAATTCTTACTTTTTTTTTATCATTTATAATTAGAATTGCGAGTTATAAAGTCAGAATTGCGTGACAAAGTCGAAATTGCGTGATTTAATCAGTGTTGGGGAGTAGCTAGCTACAAGTAGCGATGCTACTAACTTAACATTTCAGTAGCTTGCCAGTAGCTCGGTTACTTTTAAAACAGTGGAGCTTTTCCAGTAGTTAACTACTTTATCCAGCAAATAGTGGTGTAGCGCGAACAAAATTCTGACGAGTCATGAGCCTGTAATGCAGTGAAGGAGCGTAACATCTTCTCACTAGATCACTTACTAAATTTGTTCATTACCACCATCTGTTGTTATATCACACATCTTGCAGCTTTACAGTCTGTCCACCGACAAGATTGTCTGATGATTATGTAAAGGACGTACAGAAGTGGATATTTCACTTGAGTCGACTGCAAGTTATGCAAACTAAAGATTAAAACACTGTCCACGTCGAAGACTTAAAGCACATAAATTACAGGAGGTGAATAACAGCCTTTTTAAATTGATTAATTATCCTTCTTTATTGCACTCTATGTCAAATATCTATTTCTGATTTAATTACAAAGATGACCCGGCATTGTTTAATCTGTCCCGCCAGAGTGTTGTAATGAACCTAAAAGATCACTAATCAAACAGAAAATAAAATTGCGTGATAGTGCACTTATCACATGACAAAGGCCGGTTGTGGCGGGAAACCAAGCAAAGTACACTGTGTTCACACGAACAGCTCATAAATTGGCATTTACAGTAAATGCTGTGCACTCCATCACTGTGAGTTTAACCTGCATTTGTGACTACTCCTGTGTATTTAATTTAAGTTGCATACATTTTGTTCTTGCACTGATGTTTCATTTGTAGCAGTTTTGCACTTTGACAGCCAGTTTGAGATATAGGCTATCTGAGTACTGTTTGTATTGGATAGTTTATGAAATCAAACAATTTGGACAGTTTTTGCCATTGAAATGACTGGGAAAAAGTGTCCCAATCAACCTGAATTCACCATATACTCTTTGAAATCATAATGGCATTGCATTATGTTGTTTTAAACCCCAAATATTTTACTTTTAACATTTAATTTTTTATAGTAACTTGTAGGGGTGTGACGAGACAGGTATCTCACGAGACGAGACGAGACTCGAGATTGAGTTCACGAGACGAGACGAGACAAGATTTTTACACACTATTTTAAGAAATCTTCAATGGCGAAATACATGACTAGAAAAAATATTCTGCAGGTGTATTTGAAATGTTTTAACTAATCATCTTATAATGAATGTCATTCAGTTCTACTTTCTGAGTATGAATGATCATATGCAGTAAAAGACAACAATACTCAAGTACTGTAAAAGGTTTTGCTACTAACTCAACTGACTGACTTCTCTTCTGTATGATTTCAGTCTCTTCAGACCTTACTGTACATGATTTATGAGCTTCTTCAACTTTTGACCTCCTAACTGAACTCCTTTCCACAAACTGATCATAGAAATAAAACCGTATAAATAAAAATGGTAACACTTTACACTAAGGTCTCATTTATTAACATCAACTAACAATGAGCAATATATTTGCTACAGTATTTATTAATCTTTGTTTATGTTAGTTAATAAAAATAGTCATTCATTGTTAGTTCATGATAGTTCACAGTGCATTAACTAATGTTAACAAATAAAACCTTATTGTTTGTGCTTAATAAGATTAAGAGAAAACTGTTATTAATTTTCATGGTAACACTTTACAAGTTGAAACCATAATTGCAACCTCTTAGTATTCAAAGTGCAAATAAGACCAACTTTTTCTTTGATGCAGAGCTAAGAGATGGTTACAACTACGCTGCCCAGCCTAAAATAGCTTTCATATTGAGAGATATTTGCATTCATCAGGGAGCCGTTTTCAAAATGTGGGGTATTGAAATCGCGTTTGAATGCGCGCGCGCGCGTTTACTTTCACTTTCAGCGATCGCGCGTACTCTTTAAATATGGAGCGGCGGCGACCGTTATCCAACTGAATTAAATGTTTTTTTATTTAAACTCAAAGCAAAAGGACAGTGGAGGCGTAATGTAAACGTAGCGGTGGCATATTCTTTCCTAATCATCCTAACACTCTGTCATGGCAACATCACGAGACTACTTTTCGCCTCGACGAGAAATCTCGTCACACTTTAGTCTCGCGAGATCTCGTAACACGAGATCTCGTCACACCCCTAGTAACTTGTAGTGTAGCTAACTTCTTTTACAGATGGGTTGCTTGAAAATAACTTACGAGTAGCTTCTAAACCAAGTCGGTCCTGAAATTTAAAAAATGTGGCTCACGTGCTCATAAGATATGTCTGTGATTGGCTACAATGATCAATGCTTCAAAAACATGTTGTAAATAGACATCAATGACGTTCTTCACCGAGCGCTTACACAGATACACACAGGAGTGTTTGAAAGCAGGCGAAAAATACACTTTTTAATTCAAACACTTTCGTGTGCTTCAAACGCTCCCGTGCATGATATGTTGTGCTTCAATTTTTTTGCATTCCATTCGACTTTGTAGACAGAACCTTTTTGTTTTCTAAACAAAAATTCCCAAAATGTACACACCATAAAAATAACATCACATAATGTAAATAATTTGTCACAGAATAAGAATATGTGAATAACTCAATGTTGACAAAAATGTCAGATAGAACCTTATAATTCCAAGGGGATGATATGTTGAGCACGTGAACACAACAGCCAATCAGAAGTGTTTATGAATCCATTCAACGCAATACAGATTTTTAAAATTTCAGTACCGACTTGGTATCGAAGTCCGTACTTTTGACAACACTAAGCTTCCCCAACACTGGTTATAATTATGACTTTATAACTTGCAATTGCGAGTTTATATCACGCAATTCTGAAAAAAAAAAAAAAAAGTCAGAGTTGTACGATAAAAAGTTTCCAAGCTTCCATACACTTCTGTATGCACAGTGCAAGAAAATCTGAGTGGTACTAAGTATGACTCGTATATATTGCCAGATCTTACTAAAATAAATAAATAAATAAATAAAAAACAGTGAATAAGAACAAGCCCATAACCAAAATAATCAAAATGCTTTATATTATTGAACAAGACAAGATCAAAATATCGTAACCCGCACCTGCGCACTTTTTAACAACTCCATAAACTTGATGACTTGCCAAGCTCACGCAACATATCTAAATTCCAAAAACGCTTATAATATATGTACCTGGCTACAGTGCAAGAGCATGCTCTGAGAAGCAGCCTTCCGAGCTGTAATATTAATTTGCTCAAAAATAGCGGAATCAAAACATGCGGGACACCAGAACGTTGCTATTGTTACCATGGTGTTAATCAACCCAATTTTGGGAGTTAGTAATGTTCTGTACATACATGGAACGATAATTTAGGGGATTCACTCCCATATTTAAAAGCAGTTGTCACTCTTGAATTGTGTACGTGTCCTATGTGTAGAAAAGGCTTTTGTTACCAAAGTGTCACTTTGATGACTGCAGTGGCTGTGTTTTGACGGAGATGAATTTAGAGACACAACTTCCCTGAGAAAGTTTACCATGCTGTCAACCATTATTTTACAATCTCAGAATTTAGAGGTTGCCACTCTTAATTCATCCCCTTTAAAAGCACCACCTGAAAGTATTAAAGTAATAAAAATATATAATAAATAAATAATAAAATAAATTGTAAACTAGTCAACCTCACGACCATCCTTCCCATCCTAAATCGGTCAGCTTTTTTTGTGGTAGATAGGTATGAGTAAGGGTGATGTGTGTGTCCGTGTGAGAGAATAAGACAGAGGAAAAGTGTGAAAGAGAGAGAGGTGAGAGTTTGACCTTTCTTGTTTGTGTACATGTCTGTGGCTGTTGTTGCCATCGAGGTGTTGCTAGGGGGCCATCTTGACAACTTCCTGTGATGGGCTGTAATCAGGCTGGCGGCCCTCCTCACACCTGATCTGAGTGTGTGTATGGCCTGCCACCTAAATTTAGCTCAGTGACATGTGTGAAAGTAAACACAAGCAGAAACGCACACACTCATCACAAATGCATAATACCAGATAATACAAAACACGCACATACTGAAACATAAATCTTCAGCGGTTCACATTTAGTCACACACAAATAGAAACTTTGACATAAAGGCCTAATAGACCAACAAACCTAATCCTTTTCAAATACACAGGGTCGTATACTTAACATAACATATCTAATGACCCAAAAACCAAACACGCTCTCACACAGTCACACACACACACACACACACACACACACACACACACACACACACACACACACACACACACACACACACACATTAATTCAATGCACAAATGCTGGACAAACCACAGAGCCTGAGTAAACACACAACCTCCCTGAACATACACCAACTGTAATCCCTGTAAACATCAACAAGAGGATAGCTGTCACTTCCAAGCTATCGGCAGCTCACTAAGAGACAGGGCAAGCCTGAGGTGCACTACACTCTCCTTATAACCTTACTGTCAACATTTCAGCCTGCACACACATGCTAGCACTAAAGAAACAAGGGGGTGGGGGAATTAACCTTATACTCTGTCAACCGCTCAACCTGGGTCTGTCCCAAAGATAAAAAGCAGCAGCACACCTTTCCAAATGGAGATATTATTTAAAGGTAGGGTGACCATATTTTGATTGCCGAAAACCAGGACACTCGGCCCGGCAATGAGATACTCAAATGATACTCGAAGTTTACTCAAAGATGCCTTATAATTTCAATACATTTACACAAATGTAAATGGTCTGGAAGGATACCTAATATCACCCACTTCAAGGCTGACATGAAGATTTATTTTGAAACCTTACAAGGACTTTCAAACGGCAAAGCAATCAGAACTATGGACATTTACAAAGACTTAAATTCCTCTTCTTTAATTTAAATATACATGTATACCCTTCTCTGTTTTTTTTTTTGTTTTTTTTTGTTTTTTATCCTTGTTTTTTTTTCTTTTTCCTCAGTTTTTGAAACAATTTTTCTAATATCTTTAAAGGTGCCCAAGAATGCTTTTTCACAAGATGTTATATAAGTCTAAGGTGTCCCCTGAATGTGTCTGTGAAGTTTCAGCTCAAAATACCCCATGATTTTTTTAAATTAATTTTTTTAACTGCCTATTTTGGGGCATCATTAACTATGTACTGATTTTTTCAGCGCGCCGCCCCTTTAATTTGCGTGCTCCCTGCCACACGAGCTCTCGATTATATTACAGCACATTTACAAAGTTCATACAGCTAATATAACCCTCAAATGGATCTTTACAAGATGTTCGTCATGCATGCTGTATGCATGCTTCGAATTATGTGAGTAAAGTATTTATTTTGATGTTTATATTTGATTCTCTATGAGTTTGTGGCTGTGCTCCGTGGCTAACGGCTAATGCTACACTGTTGGAGAGATTTATAAAGAATGAAGTTGTGTTTATGAATTATACAAGTGCAAGTGTTTAAAAATGAAAATAGCGACGTCTCTTGTCTCCGTGAATTCAGTAAGAAACGATGGTAACTTTAACATCATTTAACAGTACATTAGCAACATGCTAACAAAACATTTAGATAGACAATTTACAAATATCACTAAAAATATCATGCTATCATGGATCATGTCAGTTATTATTGCTCCATCTGCCATTTTCGCTGTTGATTCACCTGTGCAGATCCAGACGTTACTGGCTGCCCTTGTCTAATGCCTTTCATAATGTTGGGAACATGGGCTGGCATATGCAAATATTGGGGCGTACACCCCGACTGTTATGCAACAGTCGGTGTTATGTTGAGATCCGCGTGTTTTCCGGAAGTCTTTTAAACAAATGAGATTTACATAAGAAAGAGAAAGCAATGGAGTTTGAAACTCAATGTATGTCTTTTACATGTACTGAACTCTTGTTATTCAACTATGCCAAGGTAAATTCAAATTTTGAATCTAGGGCACCTTTAATATGAATGTTATAGTTCGCATATATGACTAAGTATTACTGATTCATGGTGATATCAAATTCATCAAAGCATTATTTGTGAAACATTTATATATGTTGAATATATGTGAAACTTGTTCAATAATAAAAAATAAAAAAATTATAATAATAATAATAATTTCAATACATTTAAAGTAGTTCTATGCCTCCTCTGTATGGATAGAAAATTGTTATATTACAAAATACTATCTATAACCAAAGACACAAATTCAGATAGGCTTCTCAGAGGTTAGGTTACTCAACATGTTTTATTATGACAAGTTTCAAAAATAACGAATGAAAAATGATAGAAATAATGTCTCTTCTGTATTAGTAGAAAAAAAAAAAAAAAAACTCTGCTATATTAGCAATCCAAACTTAACAGAAAATAGCTCTCACAAACTTACAAAAACTAACTAACAATCTAAAAATATTTTCCTCATCCTCCTCGTTTGCCCATCTATATTTTGCTGTAGAGCTGATCTTTCCCAGCAGTTTTTTGTTACTTAACAAATAAACATGAAAGTTAAAAAGAAATTTATATAGGCATATCAGCTGTTACATCGCAAGGTACAAAGGAAGAGCACAATGAGCTGAACTCATAGTAGACGATAGCTGAAGGTCGCTCTGCTGTTACACGAAGTATCTGTTATTCAGTTACAGATGACTGCACAAAACGTGCATACTAATGAAAACATATAAACTGTTACCTAGAAGTAAACAACTATAGTTTAGGCATAAGTCAGCCGCGATGCTGAGAATATAGTTACCTTTATGGAATAATCCACTCATGTCTTGAGATACAATCTGAACTAATATTCTCAGTTACACGTGCATTATTAATATATGAATATAAACTCATTAATATTCATGTATGCTCCACCTTCGGAAACCGAAAATCTCGTAACACAGGTAAATTTAATGGCCCTATGAAAAACAACGAAAACAGGACGTTTGGTCACCCTACTTAAAGGAATAGTTCACCCAAAATGAAAAGTCAGTGATAATTTACACTCTCATGTCGTTCCAAACTTGTATGACTTTCCTTCTTCTGTGGAACACACACACACACACACACGTTATTATGAATAAGATATTATGAAAAATATTTTGAAATAAGAGTTTGTTTTTGGTTCATTCAATTAAAGCCAGTGGGGTCCAATGTAATTTTGATCCCCAATGACTTAAGCCCAAAGTATAGTTCACTTTTTTACGCACATGCGAGGGGTCAGCAAGCAGTGCGCGTGACACAATTTTTTATCATCAGAAAAGTACTTATTACTTGTACACGCAATGTTTTTTTTTTGTTGTTGCAGTAATTAGTTTATCCACAAGGTGGCAACCATGCCCTGGGGCGTCTATTCACAAGGTACTCAAAGAAAAACTGCATAAACAGAACAGACCGGAACGCATGCAAGCTACAGCGACGAAGGAGGCTTAAGTAGACAAGAGATTGTGAGAAGAGATTAGAAAGTACCCTTATTTGTACAACTGTAGCATGAAAGAATGCAAAGATGTTTACATGGGTTGTAACTCATGGCACGAGATTGTTTAAAACTGCATGCATCGAACGCCTTTTATTCAGCAAGGATGCATTATACTGATCAAAAGTTTCAGTAAAGACATTTACATTGTTACAAAATATTTCTATTTCAAATAAATGTTTTTAAACATTTTGAACTTTTGAACTTTCTATTCAGCAAATTTTCCACAAAACATTTAAGCAGCAATGTTTTCAACATTAATAATAAGAAAAGTTTTTTTTTTTTTTTTTTTTTGAGCACAAAATCAGCATATCAGAATGATTTCTGAAGGGCACTGAAGACTGGCAGCTCAGAATGCTTTGCCATCACACAGGAATAAATTACATTTTACAATTTTTATATTTTAATAATATTTCACAATATTACTGCTTTAAATAAATGGTGAGCATAAGAGACTTCTATCAAAGACATTATACAAATCTTACAGACTCCCAACACTTGAATGGATATGTGAGAATAATTATTAGTTTTAGTATTAATTGATAGTTTCCTGACCAAGTAGACCTGGAGCCAATTGCACAAGCAGAGGAAAGGAAGATATTTGGAAGAATGTTTATAACCAAACAGATTTGGTCCATTGAATTCCATAGTATTTTTTTTTTCCTACTATGGTTGTCAATGGGGGGCAAGATCTACTTGGTTACAAACTTATTCTTCCAAATATCTTCCTTTGTGTATAGCAGAACAAAGACATGTATACAGGTTTGGAACAGCCTGAGGGGAAGTAAATAATGACATAATTTTTGGGTGAACTATTCTTTTAAGAACTAGTATGACCAACCAGCAGTTAGTTAGGGGGTAATCAGTCTTACTTTTCGTTATCAAATTATGTAACTGACTTAGAAAAAAAAAGAAAACGAAAGATGAATAACTTGTAAGACTAGTCTTAGCAGTTTATGCAACCAGCCACTGATTCAGTAAATCTTTACCTGTATTCATTCAAAACATTAAAATAAACAAATTAAAATCTTAAAAACTCAAATCTTATTGCATTGTCGGCTTAATATTTTGTTCAGCTTTTCTCAACAATTCTTTTGTTTTGTTTTTTTTACAGTGCACAGTCTAAGTGTGTGACTACATCCCCATATTCTCATTGCGTCTCCATAACCTCTGTGCATCACCCCACAATCTCCCTGTATAACTGCATTCCCAAGTGCTTTGTCGCTCCACTGATGATGTCTCAGTCGGTTTTCTGAGTGCGTATATGCATTTGGAATCATCTCTCAATGCTTGGCTGGTATTTTCGCTATTATCAGGAGGTCATGGACTAGGAAAGTAGCATTTGTTCAACATTAGACGAATGTTTGTTTTCTGATGTTGGAATAAAAAGTGTTTATGCAGCTTCTTGAACATCCCCCCCCCTGACAAATGACTCATCCATCAAAGCGAGGTAAACTGATTTGTTCATTTGTGTTACTTCTCTGCCATGAGATCTTGATTGCTTCCCTGCATCATCTCTGCACAGTTCTCACTACCGCCCACACGAAAAATACTTTAAAATGTCAGAATGTTGAAATTCGAGTAAAAATGAAAGTGGCACAGCTAAATGTAGATACATCTGCAGCACCTGAGAATGAAAGAAGACGAGCGGAGATTAAAAGAGAACTTGTGCAGTATCTGGTCAGCATTCCAGGCTTGTGCTTTAAATTAAATTAATTCTGCTCTCATTTCTCTAACAAATTAAATAAGCACTCCCAGATTCCATAGTGCAGGTTTACTGCTAACTGTAGGCAAGAACATTTTCCCCTTGACATTATCCATATGATTGCAGTTCCCCAGGCCTTGATTCTACCCACGCTATTACTGCTGCTCTAACCATGAGCCATCTGTGGAAAATTCGACTCAGTCCAATTGACCTGTTTGATTAATTGACTGTGTTCAATGAAAATCAATTTAATAAGGCCATAATGACTGCTACAGCCCCAATGAATGATTATGATTATGGTAGGATGTATCTCGTGTGTGTCCGTATTTGCAGAGGTGGCTTTTTTCCCTTTGTGGGATGCATTTGTAAGACAGATTCTTGTATATGATAATATGCTTATAGTAACCTATCCCCAACTATACATCTAAAATTGTATTTTTCTGATCGCTGATAACTCTTACAAAAGCACTTACTTAAAGGGATAGTTCACCCAAGAAAGAAAATTACCCCATGATTTACTCACCCTCAAGCCATCCTAGGTGTACAGTATATGGCTTTCTTCTTTCAGACAAATATAATCTGAGTTATATCAAATAATGTCCTGAAATAATGTTTCAAGCATTATAGTGGCAGTGAAAAGAGGATGAGATTTTGAAGTCCAAAAAAGTCCAACCG
The DNA here is from genome assembly GCF_018812025.1 of Megalobrama amblycephala. Lineage (NCBI taxonomy): Eukaryota > Metazoa > Chordata > Actinopteri > Cypriniformes > Xenocyprididae > Megalobrama > Megalobrama amblycephala. Next base: position 37,634,741 of record NC_063050.1, read on the forward strand.
TCCATCATAAAATACACTATATTGCCAAAGGTTTTGGGACACCTGCCTTTTCGTGCACATGAATTTAATGGCATTCCATTCTTAATCCGTAGAGTTTATAATGAAGTTGGTCCACCCTTTGCAGCTATAACAGCTTCAACTCTTCTGAGAAGGCTTTCCACAAGGTTTAGGAGTGTATTATTGGGAATTTTTGACCATTCTTCTAGAAGCGCTTTAGAGAGGTCAGGCAGTGATGTTTACGAAAGGGCCTGGCTCGCAGTCTCCGCTCTAATTCATTCCAAAGGTGTTCTATCGGGTTGAGGTCAGGAGGTGCAGGCCAGTCAAGTTCCTCCACACCAAACTCGCTCATCCATGTCTTTATGGACCTTGCTTTGTGCACTGGTGTGCAGTCATGTTGGAACAGGAAGGGGCCATCCCCAAACTGTTCCCACAAAGTTGGGAGCATGAAATTGTCCAAAATGTCTTGGTATGCAGATGCATTAAGAGTTCCTTTCACTGGAACTAAGGGGCCAAGCCCAGCCCCTGAAATACAACCCCACACCATAATCCCCCTCCACCAAACTTTACACTTGGTACATTGCAGTCAGGCAAGTACCGTTCTCCTGGAAACTGCCAAACCCAGACTCGTCCAACAGATTGCCAGACAGAGAAGCGTGATTCGTCACTCTAGAGAACATACCTCCACTGCTCTAGAGTCCAGTGGCGGCATGCTTTACACCACTGCATCCAACGCTTTGCATTGCACTTGGTGATGTAAGGCTTGGATGCAGCTGCTCGGCCATGGAAACCCATTCCATGAAGCTCTCTACACACTGTTCTTGAGCTAATCTGAAGGTCACATGAAGTTTGGAGGTCTGTAGCTATTGACTCTGCAGAAAGTTGGTGGCTTCTGCACGCTAAGCGCCTCAGCATGCGCTGACCCCACTCTGTGATTTTACGTGGCTTACCACTTCGTGGCTGAGTTGCTGTTGCTCCAGAATGCTTCCACTTTGTTATGATACCACTAACAGTTGACCGTGGAATATTTAGTATTGAGGAAATGGACTTATTGCACAGGTGGCAACCTATCACGGTACCACGCTTGAATTCCCTGAGCTCCTGAGAGCGACCCATTCTTTCACAAATGTTTGTAGAAGCAGTCTGCATGCCTAGGTGCTTGATTTTATACACCTGTGCCCATGGAAGTGATTGGAACACCTGAATTCAATGCTTTGGAGGGGTGTCCCAATACTTTTGGCAATATAGTGTATATACACACAGCTCCAGGGGGTTAATAAAGGCCTTCTGAAGTGAAGCGCTGCATTTGTGCAAGAAAAATATCCATATTATAAACTTTGAAGTCTAAAATAAGTAGCTTCTGGCAGATGGCCACACGCACACCAACTTACGGCAAAAGAGTAACCACTGACGCAATGTAGGGGTATTGTAAGCTTTGATGCCTCTTGCTGTTCAAACAAATAGGGCTGGGCAACAAACTCAAGCCCCTCTTCTCTTATATTGAAATCCTCCGACATATCTCTTTAAAAAATCTTGTTTTAGACTTCTAATTTGTGACCGGTGTTTTGTTTTTCTCTCTCATCTGCACTTTTGCATTCGTCAATACGTCATGCGTTGGGTAATGCCAATTTTACAGGACTTTAAACGTCGGCAGATCGCTGTGCTGTTCAGACTGCATGACTTGCTGTGGAGTCTGAAGTCGTTGTGGTGTTCACACTCCGTGACACCATGTAAATGATCCACACAACACGAGGGGGTTACACACTACACGAGCTGACAACAACTCTGTCACGCAAAGACTTTATTGGAAAATGGGCATTGGGAAGACATTATATTAAATTTTTAATTACATTTATTAAATCACATTAATTAAATCATATGAAAGTAAATGAACACTTTAACACATACGTTTAAAATACGTTTCTTTATTGCTTGACAACATGGCGTCATGATTGTCACGTGACACACCGCGGCCACACTGTATGACAGATGTATGCTTTTCTCACCATGTCATCAACTATCTGATATTCCGATCCTCATATATGTGCAAGTGAGTGTTTTGTCATTTAAAAACCCATATCATGATCTTGATCTTATCTATAACGCGAGATGGGCACCGCCTTGTTTGTTTGCGCTTTAGTTCAGAGAGTCCTGTCAGTCGGATTGATAGGCTACAGCACGTGAATTCATCCATTTGTACCAAAGTACATGTGGCCGGTGAACTTAGGAGAAGAGTAGAGTGATCTTTATAGTTACTTACACAATGTGTACCTGATATGAATAAACGTCGGCAAATTATATTTGAATGGATTGTTATTGCTGCTTCCATAGACATCATTTAATTGGTTGTAGCTTGTCGCGACACGTGACAACACAGTATATCGAGTCGGCCGACAGCTCCAGATATTTAGCATGCTAGATATTTGTCTGGTGTCAGCATGGTGTCGGTGACGCGTCAGTGAGCCTCTTTGATGCGTCATTGAGTAGTTCACATATAAAGATTGGCTTTTTTGGGCTTCTAAATCTCATCCTCTATTTACTGCCATTATAAAGCTTGGAAGAGCCAGGACATTATTTAATATAACTCCGATTGTATCCATCTGAAAGAATAAAGTCATATACACCTAGGATGGCTTGAGGACGGGGTAATTTTCATTTTTGGGTGAACTAACCCTTTAAATGTTGAAGACTTTTCAGTGAAAACTCGATTAGACAGTAATACCTTTAACAGGGTTTCTACAGGTTTCATCAAATCTAATTTAATGCTTTTTAATGCCATTTAAAAACAAAAACAAAATTAACAGGGCTCGACATTTAGCCTTGTCATGTGCTTATCTGGAAAAATAGGATTTTTTTTTTTTTTTTTTGGTGTAAATATAACTTTATTCTGAAGCAATATCCTTCCAGAATATTCCAGCTTTGACATATATAAATCTGCATATTTGTGATATTTACAATGAGGGCATTTTTTTTTTTTTTTTTTTTACCTTTACAAGAGGCCATTTCCCCCCACTGAATCCTGTATGATTCATGTAAAATGTATGATTCATCTTATATTTTTAAATTCTGAAATTTGCTCAATAAATTCAATTAGAATAAGACACTAAGGGCTGTTACCAATCAAATTAAATTTACAATAAAAAAAATTACAACTGCACTAGCCTAAATAATGTTATGGGATTGATTTAAATATTTTTTGAAAATTCAAATAAGAAATGTTGGGGGAAAGTGATACTTTTAAAAATTATACTGAACCACCAGTAGGTGGCGGCAAGTAACCATCTTAATAAGTGAATCATTGAGTCATTCATTCAAACGATTCATTCCAATGGCTGATTCATTCAAGAATGAGGCAGTTGTTTATGAATGAGTCATTGCCCTCAATGTGCATTCTATCCATCCTAAATAGTATGCGACATTAGCAATATTTAATACTATTTAGGGTGGATAGGGCGGATAGTATGCACATTGGGATGCTTGATTCAACCAATTTGTTCAAAATGCTGAATCATTCAGTAGACTAATGAAAACAAGGCTGCGCGAGCAACCTTATAACCGTCAGATCATTATACAGCCTATTGTTATCGACTATCAATCGCCACTGTAATCAAATCTGTCATTCTTGCGTTTTGGTGATTCCCAAGGTTTTTTTGTTTTTTTTTTACAATTTAATCAGGCTCCTTGTCTTCAAAAAATCCACTTATCCTGGGACTAACTGACAAGCGTTAGTGTCGAGCTCTGACGAGTTATAATCCTGATTTGTAATTGAGACGTTGTCTGACAAAATCACCATACACATAAGACAAAGACATTTTCTGTGATTTTGGCTGTACACGTAAAATGATGACTCATGTTAGAAGCAATAGTATCTATTTTATTTGTTCTCTGACAGAGCACACATCCTCAACTGAACGCGCTGATCCTCTCAGTCACTCACTGAACAGAACAGACGCAGAGAGAGGTGCGCCGGCGGCAGGAAAGCAAGATCTCGCGCTTGTGCGGCAGTACTGGGGGTCTCGGAAGATAGATAAGGTTTCAACAATTCGCTATATTTGTCACAATGCGCTTTCTTGGAAAAAAATCGCTAAGTTGGCAACACTGATGCACCCTTCCGTCTCCAGTCCAAGCCGGTAAACCGCTATCAAAAATGGCGTTACGCAATTTTGCACCGGCCGGAGGCAATTAGCAAACTGGTTCCGCGTGTGGATCACACCAATGTACATATATTGCGTCAGCAAATTAGTTATTAATTATGAAGGGTATATTCAAAATAAACTGGTAGTACTATTTTTCTTCAAAACTATCTAAAAAATATAATGCCTGTAAGAATAAAATGTAATGCTTTTTAATGCCATAAGGCCTTAATTTTCGCAAAATCCATTTAATGACTTTTAATGCTTTTTAATGCCCTGTGGATAACCTGTTTAATAGTGAATGAGGCAAGCTCAAAAGCGATTCATTTTCACATCACTGCCACATATTTGGTCATGGCAAGAAGCTACACAGACTAAAAATCCTATGTTCCTTTTTTCAACGTGTCAAGACTGGCTGTGATAATAAAGGAGCTGTAGCTTATTTTGAGCTAGTTGTACAAAGCCTTTTTAAATCAAATTTATTGTCTATCATCTTTTTGTGCCATGTGCTGCTGATTGGATCATCCATCGTTGATGCCGTTTACTTGGACACTGTGGCCTCACCCTATGCAAATGAGTAGAATACATAAACCAATCACTGTAGCAGCTCAGTGAGAGCATAATTCATATTTCCTGCAGTACAGTATAATATCAGGGAAAGAAAGATGGAGAGTCCTTGTGTCTGGTCTGCTGTGCACTAAACATCAGCGGTGGGTTACTGTAGCTTAATTTATCTTATTTATCTATTTATTTATTTATTTAGGCATATTAAGGGCTGAATTAATCGACTAATGTAAAAAAAGAGAGTGAACACAGAACCTTTTAGCTGCTAATGCAGGACTTAAATTTCTTGACAGATGAACGGATAAAGATAAATCGCTTAGTCCATCCATCGAGATGGGATAAAGAATTCTTATGAAAAAATAATAATACCAGTTGTAGGATACAGTCACCTAAATCCAATGAAGTCTCATTATTTTGATTGATGGAAGAGAGAGCGAGGTCATCTCTTCAGGGTGGATGGGTCAATCCTTCTTTTGCTGTATATTTTCATACGCATCTTAATTTACTGGATAAAGTATTAAAACTGCAATATTGAATATGGAAATCAAACTCGCTGTCTTTTCCTACAATATAACAATTAAGTGAACATACTGTATAGGGATGAATTGTAAATCATTTCACTACTTTCCTTGAGCAGATGTCAGCTTTTAAAAATAAAAACAATTTATTAAAAGTTTCTTAATCCCCCTAAATATAGACAGACACATACATTTACAGAAATATTTCATTCAAATGACAACAAACCTGTATACATACTTAAAAGTTGCAGAATTCTAACATTCTTGTACCAGTTACACTGTAACGGTAATGACCCTCCTACAATATTTTACAACTATAAAAACTTTACCAATCTATATTGTGCCTCTCTCCTCATTCCTGACTGATGGCATTAACGGTGAAACTCGGAGCAAGTGGGAATGTTTAAATTGCTGGAGGCAGGAGAGAGACGAGCGCTTTGAACATTGGCGTAGGGTAATTCTGTAACGGTAATCTGTGGAGCGCAGATAGCGCATTTCGGATATGAGTGGAATATGAGAGTGATGATATCGCGGCCAGGCAGGCTCTGCAGCGCCGCTGATTATTAGCACTGATATGAATGTTGTTTGATTAGGCAAATATGGATTGCAGATGGCACGCATATGATATGGGGAGGTGTCGTCGACAACTGGTGTCTGGTCAGCGGAGGGATATGACGATCTGTGCCCAATCATCCGTAACTTAAATTTAGCATTAGTCTTTTTCTAGTGTCTCACAATGTCAACAAAAAGAAAATAGGCCCTGATATGCAATGACAAAAACAAATAATAATCTTCGAAGAAAGATTTTATATGTCAATAAAACAAAGTGTTTTGTTTCTTTGCAGTGTTTTCTCTCTCCATAAATGTAGAGTAGGGAGGGGAAAAAAAACTGGATGGTGATATGCACAGAGAAAGCATAACTCCAAACCTCGGAAGAGCTGTGAGCTGTGATTGAGGGTCAATAGCATAGCCACGGGCTGATTCAAATTCATGTTGGGAAAAAGCTTCATATTTTCATTTCTACGGCGCATTTGAGACAAATCGCTCAATACCTAAAAGACAAGGAAATTTAAGCAATGTGTTTTCCTCTCATTCCACAGCGGTAATTTCTCATTTGTAATCCATTTTTCTCCCACGGCTCCGTGGTCTCTTGGAGCACATATGGGCTGCGGAAAACGGAAGACGCAGGGAGATGCATCATTTGACTCGGAAAAACAACATCTTTGAAGTGGGCCGCACACACAAAAAGAGTGTCGCTCTCATCTAATTGCAAATTCCAATTTTCTTGAAAAAGACGACCTCAAATATGTAAATCCTTGTTGAGGGTGCTTAGATGGATCAGATTATCTAGTCTTCCACTGCAAGGATGGAAGCCGGGCAGAGCGGCAAATCTTCTTTAAAAAGCTTTGATACAAAAAACAAGTCCCTGCATGGCAGTCCACATTATCATTCACAAATGGAGTGGCTGTACGAGGACCATTTCGAAAATATAAAGCATTAATAGCAACGAGACCCATTTGCATGTTATACCATGATTAAAAAAAAAAAAAAAAAAAAAAAACTGCCTCTTATACTTCTGATTAAGTGACAATGTTAATTAACATCACAGTTCTTTCTAACTCTAGCATGTGTTGCTTGTCTCTGGCATGTTTGTTGTCTAGTGTTCTCTAGTCTCATCCAGGGGAACAACTGCACATTTGCTAAGGGGTATCCATGTTGGTGCCCCGTCTCTTTACACCTGCCCAAATAAACTAATTACAAGCAATAGCACGAATAAATACAAAGAAGAAACAAATGAAATAAACATGATTTTAAAACAGTATTCAGGTACAGAAATTGAATCAAATAACACTGCATAGTCTTCACCCTACAAATTAAATACAGATTAATCCTTGTTAAAGCTACAAAAGTTATTCAGTCAAGAACAGTAAGTGTATTTCTCTTTGTCTTTTTAGTTGTTTGATTAACATTTTGCTGTCACTTTGAGACCTACGTAATTTAAATTACGTAATACTTGCCAAGACTGGCATTTTGAAACAATTGTGTGTTCAATCGCAAGACGACATGAAGAAGAACTCAATTCAGTGCTGAGATTCGGCTCTCTCTGAGCGCACAGAAAACAGCACGTGACCGAATTGAATTCTCTTGCGCGTCTTCTAACACTTGAATGTTTAAATTTACAAGTGATACATTTACAAATGATACATTTTAGCGAAAAATTATTTAAAAAAAATATTCAAGCAGCCAGTATCCTATATCCTTCAGCCCATGGAAGCCTGTGCATGCATGCTTGTCTGCATTAACCTTAACAGAGGAAGCGAAAAGTCCAATAATTAGATTGTGCTCGGTGGTGAGAGACTCAGCTTACATTTCTGATGATTTCCACAGCTTCTCTCGAACGTAAATCAAGCGCTGATTCACAAATATACCGCAATTTATTTTTTGACTGCTGGAGACATTTGAAAATGAACTGATATTAACATTAATCACTTTGCCCTCTCTTTGTTCACCTAAAAAGTCATTAAATACCCTCATATAGTTCCAAACCTGTAAAACCTTCGTTCATCTTTGAAACACAAATTAAGATATTTTTGATGAAATCTGAGAGGTTTCTGATCACCTATAGAAAGCAACGTAATTACCACATTCAAGGTCCAGAAAGGTAGTAAAGACATTGTTAAAAAGGTCCACGTGAGTGGTTCAACCTTACGCATTCTCCTACACCGTTTACGTGGTAAACACAGTGCAGTGTTTCCGGGTTCTACGTCAGAACGCCAACTCAGTATTGTCCGACGCTGTACACGTGAGCAGCACGGCGCATGCGTGTGATGCTGGCCGATAATGAGTTGGCATTCTGACGTAGAACCGGGAAGCGCTGCATTGTGTCTACAACATAAACAGTGTAGGAGAATGACAGGGAAGAGAAGAAACTGTTGAATAAAGTATTATTGTTGCTTAATAACATTAAGGTTGAACCACTGTAGTCACGTGGACTATTTTAACGATGTCTTTAGTACCTTTCTTATGTTGCTTTCTATGGAGGACCAGAAACCTCTCGGATTTCATCAAAAATATCGTAATTTGTGTTCTGAAGATGAACGGTCTTACGGTCCGAAGGTCTTACGGTCCGAAGGTCTTACGGGTGTGGAACGACATGAGGGTGAGTAATTAATGGCAGAAATTTCATTTTTTGGTGAACTAACCTTTTAAAATCATATAACAAATGTCATAAATATTAATTCAACAGACTATCTCTGAATACAAAATAGCTACAAGAGTATTTTCTATCAACAAAATAAAAGACTAAATAAAACCTAATACACTTGTATATTAAATATATAATTGAATGTATATTACTATAAAATTACAATTAAAAATAAATAATTTAAAAAAAATCTGAATTTTAATTTATTGAGAGAGGTTCCGAATTTTGGTAAGAAGGTATTGAAATTCACAAACATTTAATTTTCTCTTCAAATAAAATGCACATCTTTTCACTGATCATTTTTTTCTTTAGGCCCCCTATTTTGTACCCTATTTATAGAAATCTCTTTACTAGACCAACTAGAAAGGAGAGCTGGATCTTTCATGAAGACCCTTACAAAACAACACTATCTATAGTGGTATGATACGATGCCCTGACTGGTCTTAAAAGCTCTCACACAGTCGCATTAATTAGGTCAGAGATGGCTTTCTCTGAGAGGCACACGGCCAGATCACTGAAGACATTACCGAGGTGACTATTATCAAACGAAGCACGGCAGTGAAGGAGCTGCCTGCAGAGAAAAGGAGCGCGAGCGAGGATCATTTTTTCCACTTCTAAGTGTGGATGAAACAGTCAGTGCCTCCAGCGTGGCCCTCGGTGACCCGTTCCAAACATCCACATTCCACACAGGTAATTTCCTGCTCAGTGTGAGCGAATGTGTGTGGAAAGAAAGACAAAGAAACAAAAGGGGAGAGCGAGATAGAAAAAGAGTCACAGAGAGAAGAAGACAGAGACATGGAGAGAGAAAGTCAGGCACGAAGACAGAGATCTAAGAAAAGCCTGGTGTTGAAATGTTCCCCCTTTGGCAAAGTGACAAGCCTGTAATCAATATCGCAGCATTACAGAGGCTGACCCCTGGAGGACTGTGTGTAGTTCTGAGAGGAACCTGACAGTGATGAGAGGAGATATTAGCTCTGATGTCACACGAACATGAAATTATAAATTCCTTGTTGCGTTCGCTTCAGCGGAGCTCAAGCTGACAGACAGGTTCCATGCTGCTCTCGCTCGCAGCTTCACAATGGAATGGGATGGTTTGCACTCCCGCTACGGATGGCAGCTCTCGGCGGAGTGCTTTAAACACATAGCTCAGATGAGGACTCTTGTGTAGCCGGCATCTGAGCAACTTCACAAATCATTCAGAGCTGTTTTGTGGACGTACTGGTTCATTTGAAAGAGCCGACTCAGAAGAATGATTCATTTACAGGTCGAACGTTATGACTTCTCTCATGAATGTGATAAAGACAACAAGAGTGTCATTTACCAGAGCCATGTACAATGGTATTTATTTGGGAACCTGGGATACTTTTTGGGTAGCACTTTATTTTTCAGTCCTGTTCCCCATGTACAATGTACTTACTGGGTAATAACTATGTACTAACCTGAACCTAACCTTAACCCCTGTTACCTTATATTACCCAGTATTTTCTTAGGTAAGTACACTGTAAGTACACATACTGTAAAATAAAGTGCAACCACTTTTTGTTTGTATTGAGAAAAAAAGTCTGTGAGAAATAAACTGATCAGTGGTGTTATTTATGGAAGCTTGTTTCCGCCACGGAATAAAAAAATAAAGGATAATTGCAACTTTTATCTCACAATTCAGACTTTTTCTTACAATTGCGAGTTTAATAATCTCGCAATTCTATATAAACTTGCAATTGCGAGTTATAAAGTCAGAATTGTGTGGACTTTTTTTTCGCAATTCGGACTTTTTTTTTCGCAATTCGGACTTTTTTTCCTCACAGTTGACTTTTTTTTCTCACAATTGTGAGATATAAACTCGCAATTCTGACTTTTTTTCTCCCAATTCTGACTTCTTTTCTCAGAATTGTGAGATATAAACTTGCAATTGTGCATAAAGTCCAAATCTGAAGGGAAAGAAAATACTGACATTTTTTCTCAGAATTGTTTATATCTCACAATTCTGAATTTATAACTCGCAATTGCAACTGAGAAAAAAGGTCAGAATTACTGAAACAGACTAACATTAAAATAAATGGGGAAAAAATAAAAAGCTAATTCAAAATATTTAAAAAAAATACTATAATAGTATACATGATACTAAATCAACTCTTGTGATGTCTGATTCGTAAAAAAAACATTTTTTTTTTTTTTTTTTTTTGCAAATCACTGGACTATAAATTTGAGACTAAAATTATAAAATGAGTGATACAAAACATTTCATGGCCAATACTGCACATGGGCTTCTGGGAATGCATTTGATTGATTGGCTGATTGATTGATTGATTGATTGATTGATTGATTGATTGATTGATTGATTGATTGATTGATTGATTGATTGATTGATTGATTGATTGATTGATTTTGTTAGTTTGGGTGTTTTCAAACATACCTCTGGGAACATTTTGACCAATGACTTCTTTCTTGAAGGATCTGCTTCATCAAAATGAACTAGACTTCAAATCACAGAAAATCCACTCTTCAGAAGTACGAGACAACTTGTTCCCTCATCAGCTCCATTCTAGTTGATCTGTGTATCACAGAAATACAGCTGTTTCCATTCATTCTAATGCCTCTAGATGACTTATATCCCTTTTGGCATTCAGTTACTGACAAGATTTCCACCATATTCTTACAGGCATATGAGACACTTACTAGTATGCAAGAGAGGCAGACACAAAACACAGCCTTTTGTTCTCATGTTTATAGATGTGTGAGAGCGATAGGAGCATTTTGAAACAGAAACAGTACGACGAGAGATAGAGAGTGAGAGATCGCTGATTCAGCTATATGAATAATGCATAAACATCATTATCAGTGGAGTTGATTCAAGAGCTTAGCGTATTTACTCATTCACTGGATTCAAGGCCAGTTATCGAAGACTCTCCTGTGTGTGTGTGTGTGTGTGTGTGTGTGTGTGTGTGTTAAAGGTGACCAGTAATAATGAACAATGAAATATATTAATAATGAAATTATTGTTAGGCATAAACAGCCCTAACACAGAGATAGTTAACCCTTAAAAGCGATGTTATAGGGTACTGAGTGAACAATTATCATTTGCATTAATTCATTTGTGCATTGACTCAGTTTGCATTTTCATTCTCTTTAGCTAACCGCATTTATCCCATATACCGTCAGAATGACTAATTATTCAATCTTAAAAAGGAAAACGAGAAGAGAGCATGAGTAATTGTAAAGCTTAACATCAATATTAACTTCATGCATAATGCACTCACAGTTGCCACATCAAATTCAGCAAGAATGCACTAAATTGATGAAAAGTGGCAGTAAAATAATTTATGATGTTACAAAAGATTTCTATTTTAAATAAATGCTGTTCTTTTGAACTTTCCATTTATCAAAGAATCATGAAAAATCAGCACTTTCAACTGTAATAATAATATGTTTGTTTTTTTGTTTTTTGTTTTAGCACTAAATCAGCATATCAGAATGATTTCTGAAGGATCATGTGACACTCAATACTGGAGAAATGATGCTGAAAATTCAGCTTTACCATCACAGGAATAAATTACATTTTAAAATATATTAAAATAGAAAAGAGTTATTTTAAAATGTAATAATACTGTAGTTGTAATAATAATGCAGCTTTTGTAAGCATGAGACTTTCCAAAAAAATAAAAAAAGCCAATATTTTAAACAGTAGTGTATGCATTAGAATTTTCTCAGCATCATTTAATTTTAAATATTAATAATGATACAAATATTATTAACACTTACAAAAATATACACACAATTAGCAATTTATAATAGCAATTTAGCAAAATACACATTTGATATTTACTTGTTATTAACTTGAAGTTGTCTGAAAACCACAACTTTAAAATTCCCTTATATTATAATTAGTACTACTAAATTTTGTAATATATATTACAAATACAGTATATACAAAAACAGTACAGGTAGAGGCACCACCATCATAGGTTTGATTGAATCTGAATGCATGAAGAGAGTGCATGAAACAATAAAATGTATACCTTGAATGCTTTGGACAAAACTGCCAAATGCATAAATGTAAAATGTAAATGTACAATTAATCCTGCTGCTCTCTACGCTTGCAAATACAGATTGGCGAGAGCCACAGTCTACAGAGAAGAACAAATGTTAGGCTTAGACTAAATGCATACATGAATAACAAATACTCTCTTGCACGTGCAGATAAACGAAGCCATCTCTAAAGGTGATGATACATGGGACAACTTTTTTGAGCAATGTTGAAGAGCGATGTTGCTTGGCCACTTTCCCACTGAGAATGGGCAAGAAATTTCGATCTAAAGTATCAAGATAGAAATTTGTTGCCCATTCTCAATGGGAAAGTGCCCAGGCAACATTGCTCAAAAAGTTGCTCTGTGTATCACCACCTTAACAATACGCATGTTGAAACATCAAGGCCACAAACCGCATAATCAGGATTGTGGAGGCCCATACAGCTCTATATCGGTTACGACCATGTAATGTACATCCCTTTACGGTATATGCCATTATGAATACTTCTATAGACCGTGCACAATTTATTAACACCTTTATACAATGACATACTTTCCCTAAGATCTTCTATGCGAGTTGCGCAGTGATGCGTGACTTTTGAAGGACACTCGGTAAGAATCACTATAATGTTCTAGTGACACAACTACACCTTACACTAAAATGAAAGGGACCTGCCTACTTATATCTCTGACCTCCATTCTCTAATGGACACATGTATGGATCTGGAAAGCAAAGAGAAAGAAACACAACCAGTGTTTCCAAAAAAATAAAAATAAACATCTATACGTGTAGTACAGTAACATTCAATCAAGGTCAAGCGCTTTCAAGTACTCTTCAAGTTTATTCCGCACGCTGATGCTGTATTGATCGTGTTATTTGTGAGATAAGACATATTTGATGGGATTTTAATAGCAGAGGAGTGTGTCGTTGAACAAAATTGTTGTTTAAGGTCATCAAACGACATCAAAATCTTTAAACATACTAAACTCATGTATTTTTAGCATAAATATGATCACAAAGCACATATACGGTATAAAGTAGCAACATTTTCGTTTGTTAACATAGATGCACAAAATTCTATGTCAAGTACTGTAGATTATTAGGTATAAATTCAATGATTTGTTATGACAACACAAGGTAAATTACAAACGTGTATGCAAATGAGTGGATGCATTAGTCTTCCACAAAGACTCTACAAAGACTTTTTAAAGGCACTAGAAAGGTCCTCTCTACAAAAGCAGACAGTCAGTTCTCACAATGCTACAAAAACACTCAGAATTCAGCATGCACTGTCATCTTCTTCACCGATTCACAGTCTTGACAGAAGCGCAAAGAGAAGGAAGATGGTGGGATGAAGAGGAGCAGGATGAAAAAGAATAGCGCAGTTATCATTAAAGCGGAAGCAGACAGACTCAAGACAAGCCGGGATGTAAAAGACAATGGGAATGATTCGAATGGACAGATGGAGTCCTTTAAAACATCTGAGCTCATGTATTGTTTAGCGCATTTAATTTATAATGCACACTTTTGTGGACTTAAGCAAACGGGGGAAAATGTCAGGTGAAAAAAATCTCGACATTTAAAAGTAAACAAGATTTGCTAATAGATTTTATCAATTCAGGTGTGCAACCAAGACTGAGAATAGGAGCAGGACACAATACACAATGTCATTAATAATGTGTGTGTGTGTGTGTGTGCGCGTGTGTTTGCATTGCACACAGTGCTTTGTGAAAATATTCATACCCCTTCATTTTTTCCCCCACATTTTGTTAAGCTACTCCTAATTATTGAATTCAGGTGTTTCAATCAGACCCATCGCCACAAGTGTATAAAGTCTGCTTTATATATATGGGGTGTAACGTACACAAAACGGTTCGGTACGGGTTCGGTACAGCAGGGTGAGAAAACTAATTTTTTTTTTTTTAAACAATGTTTTACTGAATCAACTGTGTCTCTGTCTTTAAATGTATTCAATTAAAATTAACATTTTCTAAATAAAAAAATATATCTCTGCTAATGCTAATCCCTATGCTAAAACTATAGGGAGCCATTACTTGCACATTACTATAATAAAGGTTACAATTAAAGGTCCCGTTTTTCGTGGGTTTTTTTTAAGCTTTGATTGTGTTTATAGTGTGCAATATAACATGTGTTCATGTTTCGCGTGTAAAAAAAACACAGTATTTTTCACATCATTTACTTATCTGTATACCGCTGTTTCCACTGTCATAAAAACGGGCTGATGACTTCCTTGTTCTATGAAGTCCCTCCTTCAGAAATACGTAACGAGTTCTGATTGTGCCAGCGGTTCCTGTGTTGTGATTCGACAGCTCTGAGCGCACCGTGCCCGGAAAGGTCACGCCTCTTACCATAACGTGGAGATGCACGCGCTCAGTGTTATTGTAAACATGTCTTTAATTTTACCCTATCAATTTGAGCCGGAATCAGACCCGGTGATTGGACTGCGGGATGAAAATAACAGCGTTTCGACGACATGGCGACAAACACACTCTACAAACGCAACTCTTGTGTATTCCTGTGGGTGATTTACAGATTTTATTTATACTCTAACAACAACATTACACACTAACTAAAGTTTGAAACATGGGATCACGAAGAACGGGACCTTTAACAACAGAGCCAAAATTATTAAATTCAGTTGCTATTTATTTTTAGATATAATCAACACTCAAATAATAATAAAAATGTATGTATTCTAAACAATTAAATTACACATAAGTCAGTTTTTGCATTAACTTCTATTTCTCCAATTCGTTGTTGAAATATAATCATTTACACAATGGCTGTCATGACTTGTTTTCATGACTGATTTATTGAGGTCTTACATTAACTAACAGGTTAAGTAAAATATAATTATATATTTATAATTAAATATATTGCATATATTTAGCGAAACAGTTAGTTTATCTAGCGAACTAACAAGCTGTTGACACTGAATGGCTTTTCTGAGGTAAATGTAATACCGTGTGACATATTGTTTACAAACTGTTTTACTGACATATTTCCGTAATTGAAACACTGATTGAGCGAATACACAACATATGATACGTTTCAGTAAGTTGTACTGTATCTTTTCAACATACCTTCATGTTCATTCATGCTGTAATGAAGAGGAAGGGATGATTGCATTTACTTGCGCTCCGCGCTGCTGTTTGAACTGAGGCGCCCATACAGCCATCTGTCACGCCACATCAAAAAGCCAGTTATCGAAGACTCTCCTTGTGTGTGTGTGTGTGTGTGTGTGTGTGTGTGTTAAAGATGACCAGTAATAATGAACAATGAAATATATTAATCATGAAATTATTGTTAGGCATAAACAGCCCCAACACAGAGATAGTTAACCCTTAAAAGCGATGGGTACTGAGTGAACAATTATCATTTGCATTAATTCATTTGTGCATTGACTCAGTTTGCATTTTCATTCTCTTTAGCTAACCGCATTTATCCCATATACCGTCAGAATGACTAATTATTCAATCTTAAAAAGGAAAACGAGAAGAGAGCATGAGTAATTGTAAAGCTTAACATCAATATTAACTTCATGCATAACGCACTCACAATTGCCACATCAAATTCAGCAAGAATGCACTAAATTGATGAAAAGTGGCAGTAAAATCATTTATGATGTTACAAAATATTTCTATTTTAAATAAATGCTGTTCTTTTGAACTTTCTATTTATCAGAGAATCCTGAAAAAGCAGCACTTTCAACTGTAATAATAATATGTTTTTTGACCACTAAATCAGCATATTAAAATGATTTCTGAAGGATCATGTGACAGTCAATACTGGAGAAATGATGCTGAAAATTCAGCTTTACCATCACAGGAATAAATTACATTTTAAAATATATTAAAATAGAAAAGAGTTATTTTAAAATGTAATAATACTGTAGTTGTAATAATAATGCAGCTTTTGTAAGCATGAGACTTTCCAAAAAAATTAAAAAAGCCAAATTTTTAAACAGTAGTGTATACTATGCATTGGAATTTTCTCAGCATCATTTAATTTTAAATATTAATAATGATACAAATATTATTAATACTTACAAAAATATACACACAAATAGCAATTTACAATAGCAATTTAGCAAAATACACATTTGATATTTACTTGTTATTTACTTGTTTGAAGGGATGATTGCATTTACTTGCGCTCCGCGCTGCCGTTTGAACTGAGGCGCCTATACAACCATCTGTCACGCCACATCAAAAAGCGCCAAAATGGCATTTATTGTTTGAATTTAGTAAAAAAAAAAATGGACAGAATTTAAAGGATGGCACTGTGTTTATAATTGAAAGTAAAAAAAAAAAAAAAAAAAAAAAACAGAGCTTATTGCGATTATTACTGTGCGCGCCCCCTAATATATGTAGGGTTTCAGGGTATAATGCACTGAGCCTTGGTGCTCACGTGGGCCACATAAGTTCAAATCCAGCTCATTTTTCTAAATTGTGTTCCAGCCTCTTCTCTCCATAATTTAATGTAATCTCTCTACTATCTGTATCATTAAAATGAGACAAAAGGCCAAAATACATAATTAAAAACTTGACCTGTAAAAATTTTAAAAGGAACCAAAAGACTGAATGCTTCTGAGAAGAGTAACTGTTCATCGTGAGTCCCTTTCACTTCTGCAGTGTCCCTTAATCAAGATGGAACATTCTAGACCTTCAGTACGCTTGCCTAGGGGATGCCAGCAGCCATTTCTCAATTAGTGACACTAAAGAGAGCGAAAGAGAAGAAGGACAGGGTCCGTAGAGGGACAAAAAGGCACCTGGAAGTTTAATAGGATTAGATTAGGAGACAGCGAGACACGAGTCCCCAAATGATCAAACGCTGGGCTTCACAGAGTTGGAAAAGTGAGAGCTAGAGATTCAGAAATCGAGGTCAGGCTCTCAGAAAGAAGGGACGGAGATGCGAGCGAGTTTGCATCTGAGGTGACAGTTTTAATGAGATGTCTGGTTAGGAGAATCCTCTGTAGCAGAGCTGAAAGGTAGAGCGTACTCAATCCCAATGGTGACACAAGCAGATTATTAACATCTCACCGAGCCCTGGTGGGGTACAAAAAATTTATGTAATGTATATGTAGGAAATACTGCAATTATCATTGCTCATTTTGTATAACAGAATGTATCTTTTTACCTGATACCAACCACAACACAGTGTTAAATGTGCCCTAGATTATGTTTTTAAAAGATGTAATATAAGTCTAAGGTGTCCCCTGAATGTGTCTGTGAAGTTTCAGATCAAAATACCCCATAGATTTTTTTAATTAATTTTTTTAACTGCCTATTTTGGGGCATCATTATAAACGCGCCGATTTTATGCTGCGGCCCCTTTAAATCCCGTGGTCCACGCCCACAGAGCTCGCGCTTGCCTTGAACAGTGCCTTAACAAAGTTTACACAGCTAATATAACCCTCAAAATGGATCTTTACAAAGTGTTTGTCATGCATGCGGCATGCATGCGTCTGGTTATGTGAGTATTGTATACTGTTATATTGTTTACTTCTGATTTTGAATGAGTTTGATAGTGCTCCATGGCTAACGGCTAATGCTACTCTGTTGGAGAGATTTATAAAGAATGAAGTTGTGTTTATGCATTATACAGACTGCAAGTGTTTGAAAATGAAAATAGCGACGGCTCTCTTGTCTCCGTTAATACAGTAATAACCGATGGTAAATTTAACCACATTTAACAGTACATTAGCAACATGCTAACGAAACATTTAGAAAGACAGTTTATCACTAAAAATATCATGTTATCATGGATCATGTCAGTTATTATTGCTCCATCTTCCATTTTTCACTATTGTGCTTGCTTGCTTACCTAGTCTGATGATTTGGTTGTGCACAGATCCAGACGTTAATACTGGCTGCCCTTGTCTAATGCCTTTTATAATGTTGGAAACGTGGGCTGGCATATGCAAATATTGGGGGCGTACACCCCGACTGTTACGTAACTGTCTGTGTTATGTTGAGATTCGCCTGTTCTTCGGAGGTCTTTTAAACAAATGAGATTTATATAAAAAGGAGGAAACAATGGAGTTTGAGACTCACTGTATGTCATTTCCATGTACTGAACTCTTGTTATTTAACAATGCCAAGATAAATTCAATTTTTCATTCGAGGGCACCTTTAAAATTGTCAGCACTGCAAACTGCACCTTACTATGTAAATTGACCAGATTTTTGTGACTAAAATGTTGTTTCTAGTTCAGCAGTTTATTTTTAAATTGTTTAATGAATTACCTTTGCCATTAACAAACAGGGCCTTCCTGTTCGTTTGTATCACAAGCAAGTAATTAGTAGAATACGAATGATAATGCGACTACAAGCTATTATAGCAAGTAGCGCCCTCTATTGGTCAAGTCAAACAACACGATTGTGGTGGTAACCAGTTCCATTTTTTTTTTTTTTTTTTTCTCAAGGATGGCTCCTGCTAGGCTACCAAAAACAGGAACATCTGGTCACCCTATATGTAAAACACAGTTAGTGCATTTGTGCATTAGCCAATAAAAACCAAGTTTCTGTGTTAATTTGGATTTCAGACATCATAAACTCAGGGTTTCAGAAGGAATTTTTGCATCTTGGTTTAGTCTTTTAGAACTGGGAAGGGGGTTTAAGGTATGAAAGTTACAGCATATCATAATACAATAGACTTTCAAAAGATTTCAAAAGATCAAGGAAAATATGATTGCTTATGATATGAAACTACTGTTGAATAGACAAATTACTAGTCTCACACTTGAAAATTGCAAAGAAACCATGTGAACTTGTAGCAGATAAAAGTACAAAATGGATTTCTGAAAGATGGATTTATGGCACTGAACCTTTCATCTTTTCTCATGCTGGAACATGCATTGTTGTGCATACTGACAAGAAATACATCCACTTACAATGCAAAATAACATCCAGTCCTTATAACCACTTGGCCAGCCAACCACTCATGTACATCCACTTTATTTTTACATTCTGGTTGTATTTTCTCTCACCTCTGGATTTGCATTTATGGCTTAATTATGTGGGAGAAGAACTTTTATGACAGCCACCTATTGCAGCACTAAAAATATGTACTGTGACACCATGACATCATGCAGATTCCAAGTCTGTTTGACATTCTCAAATGCTTTTTAAAGTCAAAAGATATACAGCTCAAATTAGAATTAATGGGACATGCATATTAATAGAAAATAAGTGACATTTGCAGATAAAATGACTTCAAATTCTCCTAATATTTCCAACAAATCTGTAACACGGCAACATCATCATGAACAGGGCACTGAGTACCAACAGCACACACAGGCTCTGTTCCAAACCTGCCAACAGCAGTTTTTAGCCATCGCAGGTGCATTCCCGATGTGGAGGCTGTTCTAAAACAGTATCTAACAAAATTCTGCTACCTTAAAGCCTCGTTTTTGGCCAGATTCTAAGCCAGCATCACATTTAACCTTCACAAATAAAGCAATCCCTGAATGCATTGCGGGTCGACATAACCTAACCCTACAGTGAGCTTTATAGGTGTCACAGGGGCACTCCTGATGCAAAAAACTACTCCAAAAAGTAAATTAAATGTTGAGATTTGACAGCACTGCATGTACCCTTCCCAGATAAAGTAATCCCAGAATGCAGTTAAAAAAATAAAGATAAATATAATTTGCCTCGAATTTTGTGCCTTGCTGAAAAATGTTATACTTTTTCTACCATTTAAAAGTTTGGGGTCAGTAAGACTTTTCTAGAAAAGAAGTCTCTTATGCTCATCAAGGCTAGAATTATTTGATCAAAAATACAGTAAACATGATAATATTGTGAAATATTATTACAACTGAATATAACTATATGAATTAAATATTGTAAATTATTGCAATTAAATATTTTAATGTATTTTAATGTCTTTCTAAATATATTTTCAAACATAATTCATTCCTGTGGTGGAAAAGCTGAATTTTCAGCAGTCATTACTCTAGTCTTCAGTGTCACATGATCCTTCAGAAATTATTCTAATATGCTGATTTGTTGGTAAAGAAAGATTTCTTATTATTATCAATAATAATAATAAAAAAAAAAATGTGGAAAGAGATTTATTTCAGAAGTCTTTGATTAATATAAAAGTTCAAAAGAACAGCATTTACTTGAAATCTGTCAAATGTCTTTGTCACTTTTGATCAATTAAATTGATAATATTAAAAGTTAAACTTTAACAAACAAAACAAAAATTATCCCTCAAACAGTGTAGTGTTACTTTTAAAAGAAATGCGTTACAAATTATGTTACTACCTAAAAAAAGAGTAAGATTGCATTAGTTACTTTTATCAAAAAGCAATGTGT
The DNA here is from genome assembly GCF_018812025.1 of Megalobrama amblycephala. Taxonomy (NCBI): domain Eukaryota; kingdom Metazoa; phylum Chordata; class Actinopteri; order Cypriniformes; family Xenocyprididae; genus Megalobrama; species Megalobrama amblycephala. The sequence goes on from NC_063050.1 coordinate 37,655,528, forward strand.
TACGTTACTTTTGCGCATATATTTTTTTTTCTCACCTAGGCTGGGCTTGTTTGTTTGTTTTTTAATAAAAAAATAACAAAAGTTCTATTTTTGGCAAATGTAAAGGCCCTTTTGCACCATAAGTGAAATGAATAAGCCTCAGGCTGAAGGAAATGCAAATTCACATTTGTACAGTAGAGGGCGCAGCTCAAGCAAACCTTTCAGCTGTGCTGCCATTCTTAATTAAAGAATAGAACATGAGAAGTTCAACACACTAACGGTGCGTTCCAAATGGGATATATCGCCCTCCGAAGGGCACTTCGGAATGATGGCCGCCATATTGAAGGGTCGTTCCAAACCGAAGTGCTCAAAACTGGCCACTTCAAAGGGCCATTCGGAATGAAGGATTTCGAAGGGTACAACTGATGGACACTTCGGGCCCCCATGATCCTTTGCACAGGGAAGTTGTTTGCCGTCACAGAATGGGCACAGGAAGCTCGGAGTTCGATTTTACCTATAAATGTATGTATAGTATTTTTCTATACTACTGTAATATTTATACGAGTTAGATTTGGTACATTATTATGGTCAAAACAACATTGTACTTCAACAAAAATACATCTCCCTTTATCAGTCCATTCAGATGTTTCAAATACACAATATACAATATGGTGCGATAAACCAAAAAAAAAAAAAATATTTGCTTGCACAATTTGCTTATTAGTCTGGTTCAGTTGGATCACTGAAGGTCAGCAGACATGGTTAATAAAGTGAGATTAAATACATAAAGTATATTGGGTATTTATGATTTAATTATTGCAGGTTTGAGTATTATTCTGAGCTAGCATTTCACGTTTTTTTTTCTTTTTTTTTTTTTTCTTCCCATTTTGAGAAATACTGAATCTGTTTTTGTGCAAGTAAGATGAGTAAATATATGCTCACATTTGGTCTAGAACTACAATAGCCAACACCTCTGCTCTTCACTCCCGATTTCTCTCAACATGGTACAGGAGAGGTGTCAAGTCAAATGGGAAAACAAAGTAACTTGTGTTACTTATTTGAAAAGGTAACTGAGATATTTTGTTGTAAATGTAAAAGCAATGTGTTACTTTACCAGTTACTTGGAAAAAAAAAGAAAAAAAAATCTGATTACGTAACTTGTGTTACTTGTATTGCATTACCCCCAACACTGCTAAGAGCAGAGCACCTTGATTCACCTGTTAAAAAAGTGAATTCAGACATTAACTGAGGTGCGATATGGAATGAACACCCAATCGTAGGTGTGAGAGACTGAACCTGATCTTCCTTTTAACTCACACCACTTCCCTTCATGCCAGCATGGACTCAGGTCATGCTCAAAACAGACCAGTGGGCCGGACTGCCATCACAGGAGAACAGAACACAATCTCACCCAGTAATAGTGTCACCCTGCCTGCCCCAAGGGTGGCCATCTTAACTGCACCTCTCCTCACCTAACCCGAACAATGTGAACCACAGTCATTGCATACACACACATACACTCAGAGAGAAAGAGAAAGACTCATATAAAAGAGATTTCCATTCTAATCTCCCATAGAAGCCCACGGGAGCTGCAGTCGGAAGGGTTTTCCTTGGCTCTCTTTCAGGATTCATGCATTTCTGTGATTTATGGATATTACTTAGAATACAAGCAATATCACAGCTAGTGCAGGAGAGCACAAATATCGGTTAGTGCCATGGTGTTAAGTTTCTTTTCTTAATCTGTATTGATCCAAAATTTCAGCCCTTCAGATTTAATAGACAGCGCCAAATCTTCTGGGTTTGCTCTGAGGCTCAGGTAAAGGGGGGTTGGAGGGGTTTAGAGTGTGATATTGAAATATGAGATAAATAAAAGATATCTTAAAGCACTTTTTGGCCAAATTGATCCATTCCATATTTTGATGCCTGTTAAATGTTCATTTTTGGTATGAAATCTCTCTCTCTCTCTCTCTCTCTCTCTCTCTCTCTCTCTGTGTTTGTGTGTGTGTGTGTGTGTGTGTGTGCGCGTGCGTTAGGGTTGTCATAATTACTAACTTCATTACCAAGCCAGTACTGAAATTATAAAAATGTGACAATACCAGCATTTCTCCCTAGCACTGTTGAGCGGATTCTTAAACATCTCTGATTGGCCATTGTGTTCACATGCTCAACATATATGTCTGTGATTGGCTACAATGTTCAACGCTTCAAAAACATGTTGTAAACAGACATTCAATGACGTTCTTCAGTGAGCGGTTACACAGATAGACACGGGAGCATTTGAAACCAGGCGTCTATCAACGGATATATAAGGGTATATTTACAACATGCTTTTGAAGCGTTGATCATTGTAGCCAATCACAGACACACATATATATATATATATATATATATATATATATATATATATCAAAGACATGTTGAGCACGTGAACACAGCGGCCAATCAAAGGAATTTAAGAATCCTCTCAACGGCGCTCAAAATGCTAGGGTGAAATGCTGGTATAGTCACATTTTTAAATCTCAGTACCCTGCTTGGTACCGAAGTCGGTACTTTTGACAACCATAGTGTGTGTGTGTGTGTGTGTGTGAGTGAGTGTGTGAGAGAGAGAGAGAGAGAGAGAGAGAGAGAAAGAGAGGTTACCAAATATTACCAAACTGTGAAAAATTTACATTACACTACAAGATATTACAAAGAATACCATACCTCAGCAATGTATTTCTATTAGGAGTTTGGTTTTGGTATAGAGATTCACTCCAAAAGTCTTACAATCTGTATGTGATTTGAACTTGCTTTTACCATGTGACCGAATCCACAGAAATCTCTTGAATGTGCTGCATCACACAGTGGTTGAGGTAAATGCGTTTCTTAAATGTATTCCTCAGTATCGATTCACACCTCTCTTATTGTCTTCACTGTGACATTAGCCTCAGCTCTGAAAGATCCATCTCCAAAAAGGAAAAACTATGTAGTCAGACAGAGAAAGGTCAGACAGAGAGAGAAAACAGGATGACAGAGGGGGAGGTAGAGGGGTGGAAGGAAAGTACTTCACTTCTAGTCGGATTTGTGTGCAGATCTGAAGCTGAGCCAGAGGAAATCTGTGTAAAATTATGCTAATCCGTCTATATAATATGCAGGGAGCTGCTACAAAACAGTTTTTTTTTTTTTTTTTTTTTCCCATAGAGGAGGAGGGGATTTATCTCACAAAAGGAGGCGGGTTACACCGGTGCTTAGAAATAATGTAACAGAATGAAAAGGAGATGTAGGATGTAGGTTGTATTGCGAAGATTGAGATTTGTTGGACATCTGAACATCCCAGGCAGGACAGCGTGACACTTAACTGAAGCCAAAAGGCAAACTAAAGTTTGTGAGCAATCAGACATCTTGCGATGAACTGACTGCTGAATCAGTTGAACAGACACAAATGCATGCTCAAGCACTAGGACAAGCACTATGGAATACTGCGAAAATAATATTACAACACCATCATGAATTTAGTCATATTCAAACACTTAGCACAAAGAGTACATTTATATTGCAGCTCAATATGGACAATTTGTATTTCAACGACGACACTTTTCTCAACACAGTTATTATATCTAATTTCACAGTATCTGTAACTGACATAAAAAAACCCTTCTTGATGACTAATTTGTATATATGTCAAATCCAGATGAGGCATTTAACTAAAGTAATTTAGAGTATTTGTAAGGCGGAATTTAATCACTGAAGCTCAGGCATGAGTTCACCTACTGTACGAGCAAACCATCATTTTTACAATCATTAATAAGAGGAACACAGAACCACTGCCTTAAAAAGGCTGTCTTAAATATGCTAAAAAGACGTGTAAAAAAATTGTGTAAAAATAACCATTTGAATACACCAAGCATTTAAATATAAAAGGTCAAAAATCTATAAAAAGGATAACCGTTACCTTAGTATACATGGTGAAACATTGAAAATTGTTTAACATCATATTAAATGTATTGCTACAGTAAATACTGTAAAATTTCTGTTTTTTGCAAGTAAATCATGAATTACCATTTAATTTATGTTTAGTATCAGTAAATTATAAAACATTATTATTTTTAATTTACTGTATATAGTTTTGTTTCTTAGTGTGTTTTGTGTTATTTTCTGTTATTTAGTTAATTTTGCAATTATTGCATTATTCATGTGTGTTTTGTCTTTGTATGAATTATGCTGTACACCGTCTATACATATAATGTGAGTACTGGTGAGGTTTTATGCACAGGCCACATATGGCCACTTACATATGGCTTTCCATTTTAACCACCTGTATTATCATGGTTATCAGAATATTGTTAGGTAAAAATCAGATTTTAGTAGTACATTTATTAAAGGGCACCTATTATGCCCCTTTTTACAAGATGTAATATTGGTCTTGGGTGTCCCCAGAATGTATTTGTGAAGTTTCAGCACAAAATACCCCACAGTTAATTTATTATAACCATTTGAAAATGTCATTTTTGGGGCCTGTTTTAAAAAGAGCTGTTTTGGTGTGTACCACCCATAGACTGTATTGATTGACTGATCTTGTATTGACAATGCAAGAGGTGAGCACTCTGTAAAGTCTCCTCCAGCACATCCCAAAGACTTTCAATGAAATTAAGGTCTGGACTCAGAGGTGCCAATTCATGTGTGAAAATGATTCTTCATGCTCCCTCCCAAACATTCTTTCACAATTTGAGCCTGATGAATCTTGACATTGTCAGCCTGGAATATGGCCATGATGTGTCTTCCTACATGGTTGTTTATTAAATGAAAAGCTACATACTCCTTCTTTTAGGGTTAAAAGAACCGTTGCCAAAAATATAACATGCTAGAAAAATAATAATCACTGTAATAATGATCCATTCTAGATTCTTAAGTATTTGCCTTTTAAAATCCAAACGGTGACTTTTTTTTTTTTTTTTTTTTACAGTGTATCTGAAAGAATAAAGATATATAAGCATTTACCCATAAACATATAGAAAGTGGAAACACAGATCCTCTAAAGTGCTCTGCAAAAACACAACACTAATTCACTTAGAAAGTTTTAAGACCTTATCCCTGCTTTCAGATAAACAAGTACAAAATCTTCTGAAGTGAAAGCAGGGCAGTGTTCTTCAAGTCATAAGTAATCATTAAAATGGACTCCACTAAAGTGGATTTGCTCTTTTGTTATTATATATGAAAAAAAACAACAACACCACCACAATCATATGTCCTAGTCATCGCATATCACTCCTCAGAAATCTTTCTGCTGTACATCCAGAGTAAACTTTTTGTTTTTCTCCTCAGCAGACTGCTCAGCGCTCTGCCTGAGTTATATAATTTTACAGCCAGAGTTATTAATAAAACAATACACTAATACAGCCCCGCTTTATTACCAGCAAGCGTTGTTATGGTGCTGCAGTGACCTCAATTAAATTTAAAGGCCATTTTACTGGCTTAGGATTTCTCTAGAGGTTTAATCTCTCAAGACCTGAATAACCCAAAGGCAGTGTGACTTTTAAGCTCTCTGTATCTCTCAAAATGAAATAATTCATTTTATGAAATAATTCACTTCAATTATTATGTATATTATTACTTTTTAAATTTACGTAGTGGATTTAGTATAAAATTATTAATTTAGAATGCTTTTGTAATCGTTGTCACTGTCTTAGTTTTTATAGTTTGAATAGTAGCACAGAGATAAATAATGTTAAAAACAACCCTTTTTCTTAAGATAGTATCAGATTATTGGTCCTATGCTTGGGGAGCATTGTTGTCTAAGACCAAACTGATTGCCAAAAACGGGATTATGATAGAAAACAGGTTTTAAAACAAGAAATCACTGAGCTGAAAACAACAGATCATCTAAAACAGATTATAAAAAAATCTTCAAGAGCTCAACCAACCAATCAGGGACTCCAACATTAATGACATCACAATGGGATCATTCTAATACTCTTCTTCAGATCCTTATCACGGATTACAATGACTTCACTAACAATCAACATTAACGTGTCCATATTAAACTGCACAATGGAATATCAAATAAAACGGTATGCACAAACAACGGGGAATTAAACTGATTAAAGGAATGTGATCGCACCGCACCGCTCAATTCCGTAAGGAATGTAATAAGCGCTTAATTTAAAACCAGCATATACTACATCATACAAACAATAGCTTAAGAGGAAATGACTAAAAAAATAAGATCAGGTGCTGGTCAAAACAGATGTTTTTCAGGAGGATTAAACATCTCTAAAATAAACAAACACATTTCATTTATTGAAATTAATATTTGATCTGTGTTGGATAGGAGTAAAACGTGGATCACTAAGGGAGGTCATGATTTGAACTCCAAACACACTAATGAGCAGATCCAGCTCTACCTCCTTTCACAAGGTCTATGTGATTACTGTACAATACAAACATGATGCATCTTGGCCTTTAATCTTACTAGTTTTAAGAATATATTTTAACATCCAAAATAATGATGCAATGGAAAGTCTTGTTATTTAGTTGTTTAAATATAACAAAAAAAAAATTGATTGACATTATTTTTTTTAGACCGATTGGGAAAATAAAGTGGCCTGAATAGCTCTGCAATGTGACAAATACAGAAACAAGATACCTGTCAACTGAATGGGAGTTGCATTGAGTGCTTCCATGTGTAGGCAGCTTCATTGATAATAATGTGCTCTAGTTTTGTGCAATCTACATTTGTGTCTAGCCCTGAGTTGTTGTTATGAACACTTTATCTGGACATTTTCCCGACCCCTAGGTTGCTCTTTATATGGAACAGCAAGTTTATGTTTAAACCACTTTTTCTTTGGTGGAAACATGTGACACAGGTCTAGATTGAACACTGTTGTTGTGAGAAATTGGATCTCCATTAGGATCCTGAGTGATTCCGTTGTGCCAAAGAACTTTTGATGGGAACTCTTTTTAATGCCTGATTACAATTCCAACAAAATCACGTTATATATTCCATTTTAACTATGTCATAATGACCATTATAAAATGGTTAGTTCCTGTCCTTGATTCTGAATGGTCAATAGCTGTGTTTTATTCACGATAAAACACAGCTATGACCGCTTCACCCAACGGTTCTGAGTATTACTACACAACACCCTTAGCAACCACTCTTAGCAACATAAACTGTTTGTTCTCAATTGATATTGTTCATTGAAGCTTACTGTATTATGTAGAAGAGTATTGTGAGAAAGAGATCGATTGAGCGAGGTTATTACCTGCATTCAGATTTAACATTTTCCTTCAGGTCAGTCCTATGTTCATAATAAAAAATCTGTTTAAATGTCCGATGTATAGAGTGCCTCAGGGATGACGCATTTTTGTAGGCAAAACCCGGAAGCGAGTTAGCATTTTAGGACTTCCGGTTCCAACGCCGTCAAGTCTATGGGTTTTTTGAATGGGTTTTTGCTAAATCGCCTGAAATAAGGTCTGTGGTTAACAAAGCCTCTAAATACTTTCACGTTTTGATCTATGACATAAAACACACCAGTTATAACCCCCTTGTGATTTTTTTAATCTTTTACTGTGTCTTAAAATCGGCATTTGCTAACAAATTGCTAAAAGGGACTACTTCCTTTGGCGGGGACTTTAGACGTCATCATTAAAAACGGGACATTTGGACAGCATTTCTCATGAAAAAGTGGATAAGTATTCATACACAGCGCAGATCATAATCGGCGAGCATGTTTTTAAATAAAGTTGTTTTTTAAATACAGTTTGAGGAAGCTTGGTGGTGATGACGTTGATCTGTGACCATGGTGTGCTGTAGTCCGTTTATAGCCTACTGTTAGCCTTTTATATCTGACGACTTTATTTAGGCTTCAAAATCTATAAATGTTGCGTTAACTTGTAAAGATTATCTTGATAGACAAAATGTGTAATTTGTCAGTTGTGTCTTGTTCCGTTTTCAAAACAATTCAGTCTTTTCAATATAAAAGTCTTTGCTACTGACTGACACACTCATAGAGTGACAGTCTTTTGCTGCCATCTAATGGCGTGAAAATTCTGTTGCTGTTCATGGTCAGGGACTATTTTTCCGGCGGAAGGAAAGCTTTTAGAAAAAGTTTACTTCATGAAAGTTGCATTGATACATATTTCTGGCTTTAATATTTGTATTGTGTGGTAACCGTTTTATAAAAGCAATAAGGTACTCGAGGCTAGTGCTATATCGTGAATAAGTCACGGCTGAAGAGGTTGCAGGCAACCTAACAACACCCTTCAGCCATGACTTATTCATGATACAGCATAGCCTCTCGTACCTTATTGCTTACTTAATATTATTCAGTTATCTTATGTACCAGCATATTATACAGGTACCCAAATAGCCTGATTATATATAGATTAGGGATGTAACGGTACACAAAACTGACGTTTCAGAACATACCTCAGTTTTTTTTGTTGTTTTTTGTTTTTTGTAGTTTTGGTAGTTTACTGAACAAATTGTGTCTTTATTCAGTTATAATTCAAAATTCCTTAAGAATAATAATAAAACATATCTCAGCTAATGCTGTAAACTATATAGGGAGCAGTATACTTACACATTACTATAATATTAAAGGTTCAGAGCCCAAACTATTAGCCTAAATTCAGTTGCTATTTATTTTTAGATATAATAATCAACACTCAAATAACACATTTTTGCATTAACTTCTAAATCTAATTATAAAATTAAATTTTTACTCCAATTCGTTGTTGAAATATAATCATCTGGCAAACTAACAAGCTGTGGACTCACCTGAGGTAAATGCTACATGACACAGTGTTTACAAGATGTCTGATTGATGTCTTTCCGCCGATTAAGCACCGATTGATCGATTACACAAGATATTATATGTTTTAGTAAGTTGTACTGTATCTTTCAACATACCCTCATATGTTCTTTCATGTTTATTCTGTAACTTGTATTAAAGAGGAAGAGATGATCACGTTCACTCACACTCCGCGCTGCCACTTGAAATGAAGCACCTGTACAGTGATCTGTCACGCCACATTAAAGAGCATCAAAACGGCATTTTTTGTTTGAATTTCATTATAAAACAGACAGAATTTGAAAGATGACACTTTGTTTCTTATCGAAAGTAACAAAACGCGGAGCTTATAGTGATTGGTGATTATTGGTGGTTAGGCTACAATGCTGTATTCATCATGTAGATCCAATGGGCCATGGCTGGGTGGGGCAGTAGGGGGCGGAGCATGTTTGGTATGCCATGACACGTATCGTGGTATGTACCGCAGTTTTTCAGTTCGAATATCGCTACAATCCTAATATAGAGTAGATATACTTATTAGTGTTAAATATCCAAATATTTCAGTTATTAAAAGAATGATGCAATGTAATTATTTGTATTATTTATTTACAGTTTATCATGTGAAATGCTTTATAGTAAGTGATTATATGTTTAAAATTAAAAATAATAAAAAAATGACTAACTGATAACGCATTTCAATGGAGGGTCTTTTTTCTCACGACACCAGCACTATGTCAGTTAAAAGCGGTTTGAGAGATGATCCACCCCAGAAGACATGAACAACTCTCAAATTAATTTATTAGAATTAACTCATTCATTTGATCTTTTTAGTGAGGCACTAAACTCAGTTTGAAATGGGCCTGCAGAAATGCTGGAGTTTGAGCATATACTTTGAGTAGAGTAGTGGACAGCTGTCTACAACAATTACAGCAGCATATCACAGCTTGGAAAATATGTGATGCATCAGCTGTCAATCAAAGCCTTGTCTCATCATTTTAAGACCATCATTCTAACGAACAGGGTTTTGTAAATTTCCTCTCTGACGGACTGATGTTAACATACAGGTAGACATTAAATTTAAAAAGCAATCAAATGGGGTCTTAAAAAAGCACAATTTCCATTGAGCACATAGCCTTTTCCAATTATCCATCTCCGGTGCATGTTCCGCTCGCTTCTGTCAAAGCGTCCGAGATGCACGCTCGCCACCCCCAACCTCACGTCCCAGAGGGTCATGCCGTATTTACCCAGGGACTGATTGAGCTAATATTGAAATGTAATTTAGCGGGAGCCAAGACCTGCGAGCGCGTCTATCACAAGGGCCCATTTAAACTAATGAAAGAGGAGGAAGGTTCCCTGCAGGAGGGGGACATGATTCAAGGCGACACTGCTGACAGTCAGCAAACAGACAATAGGGGTGATGATCATTAATCTTCACAAATTAAAGTTGATCTGAAATAAATAAAAAGTGTCAGAGGGTGAGAGGAGATGAGATAATGAGAGAGGGGTGGAGATATTCACAGTTGGGTGAAACAGGCCCATCTGCACTCCAGAAAAAAAGAGATAAGATGACTTTACCTGTGCAAAGTGTCACTCAAAGAAAACACTTCCACACTGCAACACAGAGATTAAGTGTCAGTCATTTCTTACCCAGAATATCTACTTCAGGGGCATACAAAAAATGTTTTGGGTTAAATCAATCATTTTTAATAAGCCAGTGAGTATCACTCCAACATATCATTCAACGGCATTGTGGGCAACTAAACCAAAGATCCTTTCCTAATCCTGATCCCCTTTCTCCTGTCTTATCACTTCCTTTCTCTCTTCAAACTATCTGGTCAAGCAAAGGCAAAATGGCCAAAACTTTTTATTTAAAAAAGGCAGAAATGTGTAGCTCTTTTTTTTTCTTTCTGTTAAAGTACTTGTGGGATTTAGTAAAAAATAATAATAATAATAATAAGCAGTAAAGTACAAACTATAAATTGTCCTTTTAAAGACTTCTAGGTACAAAAATTAAAAGTACCTAGAAGGCTGTGCGTCATTTTTATTTTATTTATTAATTTTTGTACAGTCTTTGTTTCATGTAAGCATAAGCTTTAGCTCTTCTTAGCATGCACTGTGTGATTCATGAACTATTTGGATAATTCAAAACTTTTAAATGAATCGTTTGATCCAAATTCATATAAATAGTCCAAATGATTTGTTCGTGAATGGGACTGATCCGCTTCTCAAGCTCAACTCACTAACTTGAAGCGGCAACAACTTTATCAGTTCATTGAAGAGGACAATTTTGAGCGATTTAAATTTATTCCTTTTACTCACACAAAGTATGCTTGTGTTTCCTACAAATCTTTTTTTATCTTGAAATTCTTCAAAGATACCTTAGTACTGATGCGATCAGTAAGCAATTCCATCACACTATCAAATCAACACAAATAAAGTTTAAAGAATTGTGGCTATATTTTTAAAACAGTGTGAATTTTAATGTTATTTTGCACCAAATGCTGTCGACAGAGCTTATATCGTATTGAACCTGGAACCTTCCTTAAAGTCTGTCATAGCGTTCAGCACCAACTCCACTGAACTCCGTAAAGCCGTCTCAGAAATGAATCCTGTGCATTTGCCGATTACATCTCCTGCAGGTAGCGGCATTGTAAGAATATTATATCTGCGCGGGTGGGCTTACTTGAATCGAATGAAATGAAAAGGAAAGCTCTCATATTAAAGCCAAGATGTGGCTTCTTCTGTTGAGAGGGATCGTTTTCGGCATCTCTCATCCGGATGTTTGGTTTATTTTTTGACCTTGCAAAGACCTTGCAGTGTCTCCTGTATTTACAGAGAAAGAGAGAAAGGAATAGGCGGAAAGAGAGAGGGGGGGGAAAGCTAGTTTATTCTTGTCTGTATGGACGTTTATAGAGTGTCACGCAGCCAGTGTGTGACAGGAAATGCTAGGAGTCATGGCAGGCTTTTGGCGGTGATTGGGGCAGCTATTGAAGGCGCTGGAACAGGGAGAAATTATTGCTTATGATGGACTGATATTTCTGTCTGCACTCCATCATCAGCACGCTTCTCTCTCTCTTTCTCTCGCTCCATTCACTTCTTTTCCTGGTATACACCGATGCCCGAAGGAGCCATATATTACGGCGGTGGGCTTAAAAGCAGTTCATTTCTCTCTGCTTAAAAGACCAAAAGCAATTAGTGATTCAACACCCTGCATTATGAAACTGTTCGATTCCGCCTTGTTTCCTGTGCCGATCCTAACTCGCTCACACTCTCTAGCTTGAAGGACATAGCGGACGAGAGCGGGGCTCCTCATTAGAGCAATATGTGTGACACCTTTTCCAGTTGTCAATTCAGAGGGGAGGGAGCCAGTTTCTGATTGGCCCCCGGCGGTTGACATGTCACATCAATGAAAAACAGCACTCTGATTGGTCCCAGCCTGCGGAGAGAGACACTCACAGATCTGCATCAACTTTCCCCTGAAAGACAAGTTAGACAAATAAATTAAAAATGAGAACCAGTCAGAAGAGAAGCATTTCATAAACCACACAGATTGAGATGAGGGATATGAAATGTATGAATTCGTTATTGGCTGTGAAAGCAATAGCAGCTGTATTGACATGTTTCCAATTCTATTTGTTTTGTGCATCTGAACCGAATGCCGTTTTGCTGTTATTTCAGGAATTGGCTCCGGTTGTGGCATGTCTATGCAAAAATAAGGGAGACAAACAAAGGAGACTGAGACAAAGAGACTGAGAAAATGTGCGGTAATGTAGTCTGTGCGGTGAAGGTGTAGTGAAGGTTGAGGTATTTCAAAGACTTTTTGTATGTTTTTACATACCATAGCAAAAGAAAATAGAAACTTAGAGGAATAGTTTACCCCAAAATGGAAATTCTGTCCTTTTTACTTGTGACCTTCTTCCTTTTGTGAACACAAAACAAATTAATTTAAGCATATCATTTAGGTCTTTTTGACACATTCATGACAGACACAGCAATGCCAAATTCACAACCGGATCGTTCTTTTGAGATGAAATTTTTCCACTGGTCCAGTTTGCAGAAATACTCAAAATGGTTCATTCAAATGGGACCGGTCAGCTTCTTGCGTTCAACTCTTTTATTCTATTGTATGACTATTTGGAATATAACACACAAGTATGAACTTAGTATAGTATTGTATAGTATGAACTATTTTAAAAAGTACTTTAATGGTTCTGTCTTCTGAAGACAGACAGCTTCTTTATAATAAAAAGAGGCCTGCATATTCTTAAAACATTCATCTTTTGTATTCCATGAAAAAAAGTAGACCGCGCCACAGACTGCGCCAACAAAGACTTTCCTGTCTGTCTTAAAAAATAAATAAATAAAAAAAGGAAAAGACAAAACAAACTGTTCCATCACTACTGATCCCTCCTGCACGCTACATTTAGTTCAGACCACTTCCGAAAATCACCATGAAATTGTGAAAATGCTCCCTTCTTCCAAAAAGTACACAACCATTCACAACACCCAGGATACCTCCAAACACAAAGCGTGTACCGATTATTTCTGTCCCAAACTTTATGATACTGAAAAGTGGTTGCTTTGTTTGCCACATGCATCAAGGTTCTTTCAGAAACAAGACAGAGCCAAGACGAGAGTTACGTATTGGTGGGCTGCTGCATCAAAAGCATTTTCAACATTTTTAAAATAAAATTGTTCTCGGCTCGGAAGATTTATTTATTTATTTTTTCCTCAAGTTGAGAGGGATGAGGAGGAGAAAAAGGATATGAACTCAAGGTGAGAGACTAGAGGAGAATTGTCATGGGAGCGCAAGATTATCAGAAGGGTGAGAGAGACGAGCTGTAACAGGCATTTTAAAGCAGATATTTGTTCAGGGGAGGCCACAGATAGAAAAACAGTGTCCTTGCGAGAAAAAAAGCAAGAGAGGAGGATAAAAAGAACAGGGGAGAGAGGGAGAACTGAGAGAAAAGAAGAGATGCACAGGTCATGAAGGATCAGGGTAAATTGGAGGGCTTGGAAAAACAAGTGTCATGGGTTCAAAACCCTCAGCACTTAAGAGAGACTGTTACCAAACAATGCCAGCGAGTGGAGTGACAAACACAACACTCTTCACAAAAAAAATAAAAATAAAACATAAATGACAAAATGTTGCTGGAAACAGTCTTCAATATTAAAACGCAAAGCATATCCATAGTACATCTCAACTAAATGAGTAATCATATTTGAGAGATGTCCGCCAGTCAATGATTACATAGGAAAATTTAAATATAATGCAAAATGCTCTTGTCAACAGGTGAGAAAAATACGTTTAATTAAACTTAACTTAATTTAGATGTATAGTGCTTATTTTCAACACCTCATTCGTCATATTTTTTCACTGACCTTGCCACAATGCATTCTGAAATTGCCTTCATTGGGACACATGAAATGCTGACTTTAAATGTGGCTGAAACTATTTTAACAGAAAGTATAATTATGTTCCCTACATGTCTTGATGCCTTATGAAATGAAATAAAAATAGAAAAGACAGCTCAAAAAAAGTTTGAAATCTCGCCAGCAAGAAATAAAGCAAGCAAGCAAGAAGGAAAAGATAAGAGTACTCATTTGCTGCTGCAAACCTTCTACCAGCTCTCTTAAAAAGCCGTTTAGAACTTGATAACTTCCATCTTCGTTCAATCTTGATTTTTCAACATCTCAACCATTCCCACTGTCTCTATAAAGACCTGTGTTTCACCTCCTATGGATGAGTAATCAGAGGGACGTTCTATTAAGAGGCAATCTTGTCAAGCAGGTACCAAAAGGTCAACCTGACGAAATAGAAGGGTGGATTGCTCTCCATCACACATACTCAGGGGTCTGCTGTAATCTCTATCATCTGCCGCAGGATTAGAGGACAGTGAGTAAAAATCATATTCTGATGGCCTGAGTGCGCTGTGTAGTGATTCAATTCAAAGATTCACCACTACCTCACACAGAGAAAAAAATAACGAAGCTGGCCTACTGTAGGCCAAGTCATATTGGTAACAATTCCGGGAACAAAAAATAAATGGCCATGGATTATTTTTAGTTTTAGATACCTGGTATATTATAAAATGAGAAACCTAAGTCTGTATTAACCATAAAACTGACACTAGTTATAACACTAGATGGTCCTGTTAAAGCTGATAAAGTCAAGTTTTTAATGTTGTTTATATGGCTATGTGGTGTTTTTTAACATGCTTTAAGACAAACCATCTGCAAATTCATACGTCAACACGATTCTTGAGTATTTTTGTCCTTAAAACCGTAGTGAAAAAAGACTGTCTCAAAGCCACAGTTTGAAATCACTGGTGTCTGTGACGTCACAAACTACCTTGTAACCAATCACGTCAATGTGCCGGTGGGTTTTAGCATATCATTAACAGTGAATTAGCAGGGGAGTCTCGAGAGAAGCCAGGTTATCTCTGTATATTTTTCTGTTGATATGAAAAATCGTGTAGATTTACCAATATGGCGGGTGTATGATGTATGTTACAATGTTATGATGAACTATATGCCTTTCTCCACTGACGTTCTGAGTTGTTCAAACCGTTTCTAAGGATACTGATTGTTAGATGGCAGCTGTCAGACTCATGGTGAACGGGAACATGGTTTGTGTAACATTAGCAACACATTATAAGCTGTTTGAAAAAAGTCAGGCAAAAGGCTAATCATGTTAATTACCACTCTGTGTCCGATGTTGTAAAGAGCGATACTATTGTGCAGCGTTTACCTCAGTAAGTTGACCGAGTGGATCTCTGAGCTGGCGTGAGTGAGTGGAGGTGGGGCTAATTTGCATATTCATTGATCTACGTATATTAAATAAGGCAAGGGTGTAGAGTTACATTTTTTTAGCTATTTTTAGGCATGACGAAATATGTCATTTTGGTAATCAAAGATGAGTTTTAAGGGATAGAATTGTTGACTATAGGGGGACTTCAAATATTTTTTTACAGCATTAACTTTGACAGCCCTAATATATTAAAATTAAAATATAACAAATAAAAATAAAACAAACTATAACTGAAACTAGGCAATTATGAAAATACAAACTAATCTATGTAATGAAAATTGACAAACTAAACTAAACTGAAAAAAAAAATATATATATATATATATGCACAGCTATAATAACCCTACAGTCAACAATTATTTTTACAGCATTCATTTATCTAGGTTAATGTTAATTTATAAAATAAACAATTACATATTAAAATTGTTCATAATTGTATTACATTTCAAAAATTGTTCATTAATAATACATTAAGGCCCGGTTTCACAGACAGGGCTTAGACTAAGCCAGGATTAGGCCTTAGTTCAATTAAATATATTATTAGTTATATTATAAAAGTTCACTAGAAAAAAACAACAACACATAACTGGTGTGCATCTTGAGACAAAACAATGACACTGACATATTTTAAGATATGTCAGAGTAAGTTACTTTTAGTTAAAACATGCATTTTAGTCTAGGACTAGCTTAAGCCTTGTCTGTGAAACCAGGGGTAAGTGTTAATTTATACAACTTAAAATTATAAAAATGTATCTGCATGAGTAGAAATGAACAAACAAGAGTAATAAATGGTGTAAAAGTAATGTACATTGCCGTATCTCAAATCAGGAATAAAAACATGATAATGACCAAATCATAAATCGTGCTTCTTGACCACAAACTGGACCAACAATTAGGGATATTTTAGACTAATGCACGTTCTAGAGTAGACAAACAGGCCACTGGTTCTGAAAGGTCCACTGAAGAGTGTTGGAACGCACGGCATTATTCAATGTGTTGAAAGGGTGATATATCGAACAGCCCACCCCTTTTTTTTAAATATCCAATAGCGTTTTGTTTATGTTACAGCTCGCCAGAGCCGTTAGACTCTGTAAAACCTCGGTTTCCTTCTAACCGTTTCTCCTCATAATGTCCTATATATCACTTATATACAGCATTCTGTGCAGAATTCAAATGGGTCCGATACATTTGTGGTCTGTGCCGAGTCCGACTCACGGATATGATCCACTCTGTGCTCTCGTGTCCCTGGACCAGAGCAGACTGCTCGCGTTGCGGCGGTTCATGTGACATTAACGCAAAAACAGACTTCATTTGCATCAAAAGAAAGCATATTTACACTGTCTGAATCGTTCCCTATTCACTATATAGTGCACTAGTAAATGTGTGAGCAAATGACCGATTTCAGCAGAGGCTTCAGTGTCTGTTGATAGTGTAGGAGGGGGCGGGACTTCAGATTCTAGAGAGCATTTGATTGGACAAGTCTGATGAGAAACTGAAGTGCGATGTGACACTGTAAGTTTTGAATGCTTATATCTCCTAAATGCAAATTTTGTCATTGTTTTGGAACACACCAGCTTATTCATAACCTTAAGACTAACATATTCATACTAAAAGCTAAAAAAACTTACATTTTGATTTCAGGGGGACTTTAAGGCAGGACTATAAACACCATATTTGACATATTGCCAAATCTTAGTAGAGTCAAGTGAAATCTACATAGACATTGTCAATATAATGGACATGTGCTTTGTTTAAAAGTGTTTTGTTATTTTTTCTTTTGCAGTGTGTTGTTGATACTGTATGTGGGTGGAAAAAGGAATGAGATAAATTCTTTTTTTCTTACTGCACACACAAACAGCGCAAACGCCCTCAAGTGCATGGTTTGAATAGCAGCGTTCTAAATCAAACTAGAAAATCGCAGTCTCTGTGGTCCACGCTCCAACGCTTTCACCGAGAACTCATAGATTATACGCTATTGGCATGAATGCTGGTGCCAAAACCACTCCATTGGCATAATCAAGCAATACTATAGTCTAAATCTTCAAGGGCTTTGGGCCCAGTGGATTGATCTATTTCACATTGGCAGCAGACAGACTGACATCAATACAAAACCACCAAGTATGAATGACCTGCTGATTCCATCTGATTCCAACATTTCCAGTCTCATTGCAGAGCTGCTCTCATTAATTCATACTCAATACAGCTGTGTCAAGTTTACTGACATTAAACTCTCGTTAAATGGCTGATAAATGTCAGCATTGTAAAACCAAGAAATAGTTTTGATTAGAAAATCAATCAAAGATCCATAAGGTTATGGAGGGATGCTAGTTAACACAAGGCCAAGGAGTGATGAGTGAGAGAAGCAATGCATTGTGGGACAATATTTGGCCGTGATGCTTATAAAAGAGCTGTCAGGCATAGGTCAAGCAGTTTAACATTACAATTGCATTAGCGTTGTCTTTACAATCCATGAAATATTGAAGGCTGTGAAAAATACAAGGTCGCGTAGATTATCAACTGATTGTGCAAGCAAATGTAACCTTCAGGAAACAATCTAATTGTGCTGGCCGACGATAAATTGTGGACACAAAGACAAAAGCATCCACAAATTGCTTATTGTAAGGATCATTTCACTGGTTCTCAAGGATCTTTTGGAGTAATTTGAAGGCTGTTCCATACAAACTTGCAAATGAAGCAGGACCTCCACTTAAGTGTGCTCCTGAGGACCTTGGTATGCTGGGGACAGGTGGAAATGGATGGACAAAAGAGACTTCAGTCCTTCAGGGACATGAAGGATTAGCACTAGAGGCCTCTGTCTGAAGGGAGAGATTTTCGGGTGAAAGACTATGTTAATGTGAGAGGTTAAATGCACAGAAGATGACAGGAAGCACTTGACTTCTGAACCCACAATCGTTCGGCCCTCACGCAGCACCAGAATTCACTATTCATTGGCCGAAGCTCTCTTGTCTGTCAAAAGTTCTGCTCGGTGAGATTGGGCGGATTAAGCGTATGCTGATTAGTCTTAATTAACATTTAAATGCTTGTAAGAATGTCCTGTTTTAGACGAGATTGGAGAGGCCTGGTTTATGCTAATTTGCTCTGTGGAGAGAGTCTATGGGTCTTTGGCTTTGAGAAGGGGATTAACGGACACCTGATTATGACCAATGAAAGGTCAAGTGGAGCTCTGATGAATGCCAGGCATTGGTATGAATTTATATTCCCTACCCTAGTTTGAAACTTTCAACTCAGAGAAGTTGCCAAAGAGGCAGTTAGAGGAAAAAGCATGTAATCCCTTTATCTGGATTTCAGTATAACTTGATCATAAATTTGAAACAGACTAGTCTTCTTAGGTAAATAATATACAAAAAGGAAATGCTTTCATGTCTTAATTAAAGGCACCATGTAAACTTTTACAGTGCAGAGTGGAAAAAGTATGTCAACTTTTGGATTTAATAACTGATTGACCCTCCTTTCACAGCAGTAACCTCCACCAAACATTTCCTGTAATTGCAAATCAGACCTGCACAACAGTCAGGGGAAATTTTTCAGCATTCCTCTTCACAAAAATGTTTCAGTTCAGCAACATTGTTGGACTCTCTGGTGTGAATCATTTTCTTGAGGTCACGCCAAAGTATCTCAATTGAGTTGAGGTCAGGACTCTGATTGGGCCACTGAAGAAGGCATTTTTTTTTTTTTTCTTCTGTTGCTGATTTACTTTAATGCTTTGGGTTGCAAGACAGGAGTAAATCGACTTCTGTTGAGCTTCAACTGGCAGACATACTGTATGACCTTTCCTTTTCCTGATAAACTTGGAAAATTCATTGAAGCTATCCCAGCCCTAGCAAAAAAGCCACACACTTTGATGGTCCCTTCACTACAATTTACAGTTTAGAGGAAAAGTGTTGTTTTTCCATAGAACATTCTGCCAAAGTTTTTCTACATGGCCTGAGTTTGAGTTGTGTTTGATAAGGGATTGAACTTAAAGGGTTAGTTCACCCAAAAATGAAATTTCTGTCATACTCACCCTCATGTTGTTCCAAACCAGTAAGACCTTCATCTTCGGAACACAAATTAAGATTTTTTGATGAAATCCGAGGGTGAAGGTCTTATGGGTTTGGAACGACATAAGGGTGAGTACCTAATGTCAGAAATGTAATTTTTGGGCACAAATTCTCTGCACTGTGAATGTTTAACTGGTGCTGGTCAAAAAGACATGAAAATATGACTTATTTGACAATCAGATAAAATTATTACCAGTTCATGCAGAAAGCCAAGCACACTTTCACCTGCAATACTTACACACAATCTGTGAAACATTACATAAAATAAAAAAATAAGACAATGTGCAAACGCTAATAATGGTCTATCAGCAGTAGTATTAAAGGAATCGACACAAAAGAACTACACTCAAACTCTGGGGCCTTGTTAACACAAGTCTGTATTTACACCAAGCAACAAATGCTGGTCTACTCATTAAAAGCCCTTAAACTGCATCAGTTCTCACTAAAACTCAATGACACTGCATCACTGTCCAAACGACTGGCTGTGTTTTGAGTTGTTTTATAAAGTGCGGTATGTAGTTTAATGAGCATGTTACCCTAGTCTTCAACCACACTAACAGCACAGGATGACAAGACCAAGAGCGTTCTGATGAAAGAGCCATGGAGAGCATTTCTGCAGCCTGTGACAGAACCGGATGACACTTCAATCTGATCACACACATTAACTCCTCATGTCTGAAGTAGGAGGAGAGAGAGAGAGAGAGAGAGAGAGAGAGAGAGAGAGAGAGAGAGATACGCCAGTCTGCCTCATATGTTTGATCAATCCATAAGCAGCGTTATCACAGATCTGTTTATTTCTTCCTCTTTTCAAAAAGGAGTGAAGAAATCAGAAAGGTCCATTTTCAAAGTAATAAAAGATGAAAAATTCGCTCTCTAACTAACTCTCCTGCAATTTGTCTCGAGCACCAAGGACTGAAAATTTAACAGTTTGATCAACAAGCGTTCAGTGTAACGTGAAGAGAGGAAAAAAAGGGGGGAAAAAGCCTTTTTGACCTCATGCAAATTGCAAGCTTCCACTTCTATCACTGATGACCCTAAATACATTTCAATTCATTATGAAAGAACTCAGTTTCCCTCCTCTACTCCCACTTCCATCCAAGACTCTATCTCTCCAAGTCCTTCAATAATTAACATTGCTGCAAACTCAGTCGTCTCACAAAGCTGTGAATAATAGGAGACATTTGCATTCCCTTTCACTCACGCACACACCCGAGCGCGTTCACTCAGGAGAACTAAAGGTTGATTAATTCAGCAGGCCTGAGTGTCTAGAGCAGATGCTCAGGTGGCTAACGAAGGCAGGCTCATTCATATGGAAGACGGGACCGCTCACAAAGAAATAACGGGAGAAGTGTTCCACTTAGAGAGATCCTCGTTTTTCCCCAATTCCTCAGAATGTTCACCATTAACTAGAAGAAAAGGTAAATTGAAGGTATTTCACTTCTAAAAAAAGAAAGAAGAAAAGACGAGTGAGAAAATGTAAAAAAGGTTTATAACCTTAAAGGACACTTGTGCAATGTGAAAAGCCAGAATGATCCTTCTTGTGAGGCCTTTATACTGAAATTTGAGGCAAATCTTACAAAAATCACTGTTCATGTGCACTTATATATAATTGAATATAGTTATATGTAAGTGGACATATAGTTATATGTAAGTTGAGGTAGAGGAGGGATACTAGAAAACAGTCATGGGACAGAGGTGAGTCGGGTATATATATGCTGATTGGGTAGATTATCTAAACGTGCTCCTCCCAAACTTTGTTAATAAAACAACATATGTTGGAAAGTGCTCACGGATTATGCTATGATAAGCTTCACATGTTCCCAGTCGCACAATGCTAACAGCAAACTTCACATGCAGAGCGCTCCTTTTCTTATTCGTATCTTTAAAATGACTCGCTCCTAAAAACCATAAAGCATAGAAATGACACACCCACACTCTCCATCAAGAACACAGGGATTTTTATGGCAAGTGAGATGACAAATGAAACATTATTTGTACTATTTTAGTGTCAGAGGCAGGCGAGAATTCCTTTCTCCTCTAACCTATAACTAGTGCCACAGTCGGCTTATAAATCAATCAAAAACCGGCACAGCGCATTTATGATGGTCGCCGCACTGACACTTCTGCACGCGCTCTACATCACGTGCCGTGAGGAAAAATGCATGATGTGTCCGGGCGGGAAATATGTAGCCAGGCTGCTTTCTGGCCTAGCAGCTGCTCCCACTCCTGACAGCGCATCAGTCATGGAGTTTGACTGGCTCACCGGCAGTAGAGATTACATTTGAAGGGGTCGGGAAGGCTGAAAGATGGCTTGACTGTCAGCGTTTCAATCTGCACACGCAAGGATAATTTGTTCACAGAATTTAAGAGTGGTCCCAGGGAGAGGTGGGGTATCAATGCATTGGGAAGGACCGAACGAATGGTTCTAATTCATCTGCAATAAACTGCCCTGACCAGGAGCAGAGAGAGTGGTGATGCCGATATGACACAATGTCGTTGGTAAGGTCACTTCCGCGATGAATGGCTCACAGGTTGTAGCAATGTAAGTGTGTGGATAAAGGAAGATGTCTTTGTGATCTCTTAAAAGAGACCGAAAAATAAGAAGCCATCACAATTGCCTTGTGTGACTAATTCATCCACAAAAGATGACACTGTCTGAAGATAATTGTCAATACAAGAACATTAAAGCTCAGTAATGGCATGACCAAACTGATGTAGTGTGGTCAGTGTGGGGTGACAATGACACACGAGAGTTTAGTGTCAATATACTAAAGTGTTGCAGAGACATCAGATTCAATTTGGCATCATGCCATCAAAAAATTGTTGATGTATTAAACAATAAAAGTGTGGTCTATCAACACAAAATCTAACTTTTCTGAAGTCAAAATTGTTTAAAATCTATAAGTTTGAAAAAGTAGGTTTTCACTAGGGCTGCACGATTTGGGGAAAATGTCATATTGCGATTATTGAGGTCAATATTGCGATTGCGATTTGCGATAGCGATATAATAAACAAATAGTATCATGAGTCATCTTGCTTGGTTCTCAATGAAAATACACACACAGATTACTGATAATGCTGAAATGTGTATTTCTCAACTCAAACTAGCAACAACAGCAAACAAATGCACAGCGTTTTCAAATTAAAATATTTTTATGAAATTAAATAACATCTTTGCATTACTGCAAACTTGTTATAATCCCATTTAAGATATTTGTTTCTTTACTAATCTGTAGTGGTTCAACGGATCACAAAACTCACGGTTCGGATCACATCATGGTTATGACGTCACAGATCGGATCATTTTTCAGATCAGCACAAAAAAAAAAAAAAATTGGATGGGGGTAAATTAACTTTGCATTTATTACTTAGCCCACTTAAACTATTCTGATACCATAGCATAAACTGCTAGCCTAAATAATACATTATTAAAGGCAAGTGAACAGACTGTAAAAAGAACAAATACTGTACACCAATTACAACAAGCATAGATAAATACTACATAAAGTTACAAATAAAGTATAAGGTCTAACTGTAGTATTAATTTTCATGCACAGAAATGTAATAATTAAATGTAAAATGACACTGTTCATTGTATAAATTTAATATAGATTAATCTTTGTTAAAGCTGTGTTTTGTTGTTTGATTTACATGACAGACAACAGCTGGTATTTATAGGTTGCTGTCACTTTAAGAGTAAGACATGCACGCACACATCGGACAGATATACATCCGAATTCTCACCTCGTTCAGTTAAGACATAACTGAATGTGTTTACATGAATACTTGCTGAGAGGGGTATTTTGACTGACATAATGCGTGTATGTGACCATCCAAGTGCACTGAGGACGCGAAAGAGAAATCAATTTGGAGTTCGCGAGCTATAACGCGCCTCTCTCTCTCTCTGTGCGCGCGAGCCTTGTATGTATGTGCGTCATTTGCGCACCGATAACAGCGCTGCGAGCGATACCGAATTAAATCCTCTTTCCTCTTCAACCACTACTAATCTGGGTTTATAATCTTATAGCCAAAATATCGCCATATAACAGAGGTAGCGTTTTTTCTTGCCACCAGTTCAGTGACCGTTTGCTGCGCTTCCATCTTTACCCGTTCTCTGCGCTGCACACCGGAAAAGTCATGACCATGCGCGCCACACATGCCACTGCCTAAACTGAAACTGACTGGTCTTCTTTTTATTAGCGGTGTATAAAATGGGCAAACAGCTCTCAGATAATGGGTTGTTGTGTCCACACATGTATTTTTTTATTTTTTTATTAACTTATTATTATTTTATTTCATAAAATCGCAGCATTTTGCGTCATATAATCGCACAAGCTTGACATCGCGATTGCGATTGCGATATGATTAATCGTGCAGCTCTAGTTTTCACAGACATTTAAAATTATTATGGCATCACTGTTCTCAGCATGACTCAAGGAATCTATCAAGACGTCTCATGACAACACAAAAAATTAATCAAAAGCTATTAGCATTTCTTAAACATACCAAGTTTCGTAACAAAGGGTCCTATCATACACCCGGCACAATGTGACGTAACACAAGTGTTTCTTGCTAGTTTCAGCCTGACGTTGGACCTGCAAATGTACTCACGTCCATCTGTTCGCCCATGGGTGTGAAAATGAGGTGTGTTCAGGTGAATTGTTGGCGTGTTGGTATTTTGAAGCAACTGAAAACGACTGCTCCATTGACCAAGTAGTAGTAGCAGTATTTTTTATTTTTGTTATTTAAAGGGCGTGTTAGTAATATGCGTCTATAGGCAACACACAAACATGCTAAATATTAAAAATAAAAGGATTACAATGTAAAAGATTATTATTGTGTCCATAAAGATAAAAATGCCTACATGTCATAATGGATAGTCATTGCATGTATCAGAATGACCTATTTGCAGTAAATACGAATGAAATTGGCTAATTATTTGACCAATCGTGGCAAAACACACATGTATTTAAACTGACTCATCAGGTTGAGGGTGTCTATATTCCGCCACGTAAATAGCAAGTCGCCATGGTGCAAGCGCACCTGGCTTTTAAAGGGAATGGGAGATGACACTCTGATTGGTTTATTGCAAGTTACACCCAAAACACACCCATGACTAACTAAGAGACTAGGTACAACCCTTTTGGACCATGCACCTTGCGCGCAGACCATTTTTTTCCATTGTTAAACTAGCAAAAATGGATTCGCACCCACCCTAAGAGCACCTGTGCCATGCACTTCAGACCATGTGCTTAGATCATTAAAATAGGGCCCTTTATGTTAATGCACAGGCTCCTAAAAAGTACATTGGGACTTATCCAACTGGCATTTATTAGACATGAAAAGTGGTTACACACTGGAATGGATGCCAACAGAATGCAAGTTTGCTTAAAATGGAACATAGAAGCTATTTTGCTAATAATTAACATTATCCACAAGTGGCCTGTGACATAAGTGACAAATGAAGTTGTTTTAGAGGAAGAGCAAGTGACTAAATTAACAGTGTCCTAACCAGGCGTGACATGACAAGATTCCAGTGATGAGCAATTTGCCTTTCAACACCAAACGTGAAAAAGGGGCCATGGCATGGCACAATGAATCACAAAACACAGCCAATCAGGTATGCATTTCCCAAAAGCATTGTGAGCCCAAACCATTTCCACCAATGTTCTCTATGAGCAACTTAGCTCATGATGCTTTTGGGAAACGCAGCCAAGAACAGTTCTCTCGGATGCATGATTGTTCACACTCATTTAATGTACTGTACAAGCAGAATAAATCCTTGTATTTACATCACTTGCATAATGGTGTACGAGACAACATGCTTTTTATGGTTCTCCTTGTGAAACCTATAAGGAATTTGTAATATCTGATTACTATTACAATGAGCTTTCAATGTGTTAGGGCAAAATTGTAATTAACATGGAAGATAATGTGTAAAATTTGGGAGGATCTATTGACAGAAATTCAATATAATATATATACCTATGTTTTCAGCGGTGCATAAAGACCTTGCATAATGAACCATTATGTTTTTATTACCTTAGAATGAGCCATTTCTATCTCATACACCACGATTCCCCCCTCCATGTCAAGTCGCCATAATGCGCCGGCATGTTTCTACAGCAGTCCTAAATGGACAAACTGCTCTACAGAGCGTGTTTAGTCACCATGTTGTTCTTCTTCTAAATCGTTTGTGTTTTTAGAGGCAGCTTGCATCGTCACAACATTGAATACGCACAAAGTAGTAGTAGTAGTAGTAGTAGTAGTAGTAGTCGTCATCTAGGTTTATTTAGAAGCAGAGACCATTCTTTGTTAGAAGTAAGAAGAAACCTCATTGCTTCACACAGGCTACTCTGCTGTCTCAGACAACGACATCTTTGTTTTGTGTCGGCCAGACGGCCACCGTAGCTTCTCTGAAAGGGAGGGAAGCGAGGAGTGTGTGCCGTTAGTTGCAGTTCACAACCTCACCGTTTGATGCTGCTAAAATGTACACATTGCACCTTTAAAATTGCTTATCACCAAAGGCTTTAAATATACCAAGATGGTGCATTCAAATTACTATGAATGAAAGTGCAACACGAAATATTGGATAATAGGTCCCGCCTTCAAATTAAAAGAGCCAATTGGCAGTCATCATGTCATCGCAGCTGCCAGTAGAAGCTCCGGTTGCCATAGAAATAGTCAATGTCCTGCAACACACGCTTAGGACTGCACATGCACATAGGTAGCTCAGCCTAACGTATTAGCTTTTTTAACACTATTTGAGCATAAAAAACAACAACATTTAGGTGTGATTCATGTTCTAAATATATATTTATAATATATATTATATTATATTATATTATATTATTTTTTTTCCTGATTGGAGCTATGTTATTTAAATGTATTTAAATGTTAAATGTTATTTAAATGTGGCAAGCAGTTTTTGAGATTTCAGGATATCCCCATTCCTTGGTCTTGGTTGCCCAAAAAAGCTGTCCGGAGGCGTTGCAAATATGGCCACCGAGTGAACTGAGTTTCCTTGAATGGGACTCGATTTTGTCATGTCTGGCTACAACAGTGTTATGTTTAATACTTTTCTGTGCATCATGTGACTTGCACCTGAAGCCTCTAAAGAAAACTAGTCTATTTTACTCCCAAAGGACAGCCCTGACTTGAAGACAACATGGCTTAAGTGTTAAATATGTATAATTAGGAATACAAGCCTTTGAACGTGTTTGATCGCCGCTACAGCAGATGGTGTGAAGACATACCTATAACACTGCATGTTCTCAGCAGACACAATCTGTCTCAGAAACAGGTGTTTCACCTCTTTTTGTCTCCTTTCCTCTTTTTACAGACATCCATCCCCAGCCGAAGAGCTGTCTCTGTTGACTCTGCATGCTGCTGTTTCACGCTTGTTTCTTTCCCAGTTCTTAAGAGGCCATTTCAAGCAGTCCTCGAAGACTGAGCGACACGTCTCCCCTTTTGCTAGGCCAATAAGTGCTATTTGTTTATTTTTAGGCTGTATCCTGCTGACCCAGGAGAGGCTTTTAGCACATTTCCTTGCTTTTCCACCCCCTCCCTCACTCTTTTTTCCTGTATTGTTTTGAGCATTTTTCCCCCACTCGTCTTTTGTATTGAACGAGTTTGCTGGAGGGAGAGAGAGTTGGCAGGAGAACAAACGAATCTGTCGGCGACTCTCTCACTTTCGCTCAATCTGTTGCTCTCTCTCCCACCTCCTTCCATCGCTCGTTCTCTCTCTAAGCAGCACAGGTGTTGCTGTGGCAATGATGGCAGCCTTTGTCTGGCACCGTGAACTTTGTTATTGCATCTACACACTCGAACATCCCAGATCAGACAGACACACACACAAACGCATGTACGCACACACGCGTACCGATCCGTTGTATCAGTGTCCTCGACGTTTCATCATCAAAGCAGCGTGTGGCCGGCGGTTTGAGGAGCAGAATATGAAACGGATAAAACAAATCGTTTGATGTCGGAGAGACAGGCATGCCGTCAGAAAGTACTTAAGCTCTTCCTCCCGATGGAGCGCACAAATTCCTCTTTTTCTTTCCTCATTAAGTTTCCTCTGTCTTCACGCTTCTTTGTCTTCCCCGTCAGGGCAGTTTCAGAAAGCTTGCATCATTGTTTATGATGCTTTACTGTCAGGAGATTAATGAAATAATAAATATTGACTTACTTAAACATTCTGTCAAAGGATAAGGTGCGTGATCTTTGTATGTGCGTGAGCAGCCGTGCATTTCAAACCAGATCGTTGCCCGAGGAAACCTGTTACTGATGTGACTTCAATGCAGGCATATTTTTCCACAAACCTCTATAGAAGAAAATAACAGTATGTTTTTGATACCCGTTCATTGATTTAGAGAGTCAAGCGGTTTTGTTTTGACAAATGCGGTTCATTCTAGCAGTGTTTACGTATGTGGTCCAGCAGTGGCATGTGGTGGTCTTCTGAAGTAAGGTGCCTTGCTCTGTGTCAAACCCAAAGTATACTTAGTTTTTTTTAAGCGCACGCTCGCATACGCACACAGTCAAATGCACAGCCTTGCAAAGTATACTTCATTTGAGTTGTACGCATTTTTTTTTTTTAGCAATATCTCACTACGAGTTACAACCCATGTAAATATCTTTGTATTCTTTCATGCTAGAGTTGTACAAATGAGGATACTTTCTAACCTCTTTGCACAATCTCTCATCTATGTAGGCCTCCATAGTCACTGTAGCTTGCATGCATCCCGTCTGTCCTGTTTACGCAGTTTTTCTTCACTCACCTACCTTGTGAATCGACACACGGTTGCCAACCTGTGGATAAACGAATTACTGCGAAAAAACTCATTGCGCATATGCGACCTGCTACTTTTCTGATGACAAAATGTGCGTCACCTGCACTGTACGCTGACCCTCACGTACGTGTTAAAAAGTTAAGTATACTTTGGGCTTTAGCATTTTTAATTTCCCAGGTCCATCTGATCTTTAGTCCTTTTCCCAGTTAAATACAACACCATTTTACCTTAAACTTGGGACAATCAACAAGCACTTAATAATATAATCTGGTAGGAGCTACTTACACCAAGTGTAGATGTCATTTACACAAGCGCAAATAACCTCTGATACCAACAGCAAGTATTAATAACAACTCTCAGCCTGTCACATGTATGTAGCCATTTCCCTCCTTGACAATGACATTTGACTAACATTTACCATGCTCTATAGGATATTGTTTTAGAGATCAAACAGTGTAAAGCACTTCTTTATATAACTTAATATTTGTTTATTTTTATTTCTCTTTTGTCAGTTATTTTCTCATCCATTTTTGCAGAAGGCACCAAAAAAGGTGCTCCCACTTCTCCTCAGATAAAACGGGCTGGATGAAATCGTATCTCAAAGAGATCACACTCATCACCACTGTTCTGCCACAGATCAACAGCAAAGAGGAGTCAAGCAGCCTTTAAAGTGTAAATATATTAGAACGACCTTTGTTTAGTCAAATATATGAATATGCGTTCATATATTTTGAAGATGAAAGGGTCGATATCTAACATGTGTCCGATCTCATCCTTTTGAGTCTTTGATGTGCTTCTGAGAACTATGTTTTGAAGACATTCTTATGTTAACCTTAAAAAGCACGTATTACCATGTGATTGATCACCTGATGATACGACATGATGAAAGGCGTTTGCAATTCATAAATAAGGTCAAAGCAAGTTCAAATAGGGTGAATTTGTGTTTCCTGGCCATTTAGTTTTTTTGTTATGATCTCCAGGTCTTTCATTAATTTACTTTATTTACTAACACTGCACTCACATTAGATCCTCAGACTAAATAACAGCATGTCTTTGAAATAGTCTGTCTGAAAATCGCTCAAAACACAATTACAGGTGAAACTACATCCTAACACAACAGATGGTGAAGTGTCTAAAGAGGCTTTGGGACATATCATGCACTCAAAAGAATAAAGAAACATTTTACAGGCAATTGAGTATCGAGGAATATATATCCACATGTCACAGAGTGCCGAGACACAGGTCGATCATGGATACAGTGTATGACAACACTGCATGTGATTGGTAGCTTAATGATGACAAATCAGACCCACAAAAATAACACAACTATGATGTCATCAATTAATCAAAACGACATAATTGGCACTGTTATAATTTGATGCCAGAAGGGGATTGTCTGTGAACAATGGAACACAGCAGAGTACCCCCCCCCCCCCACCACCACCGCCACCTCGGAATGGAAGGATGAAACAAATCGCTCGGATGTCAACTGAACGAGAGAGTTAATAATTCATTTGTCAGGTGGGGGGGTTGAGAGAGGGAAAGAGAGAGAGTCTTTGAAGAAGGGGTACAGATGGTCATCAGATGGGGCTGAGTCAGAGTGTGGCACGGTGCTTTGACATCACCTGGGTGCACACACACCATATGCCACTAGACCTGACAACCTGCCCTACACACACACACACACACACACACACATGCACACACACACCTGTTTGTGAACTCACTCATGTTTAACACCTCTCCATGCATACTAATCCTGCCTAAAATGAGCAAGTTGTATCACCATGTTTTTTATCTTAAAAACTGTGCCACATTCTTCTAATTCTGAAACACAAAACAGTTTTACAATGTTACAACCATCTGAACAAGAAAAAATATCTTTGGAAGGTGTTCATGTAATTCTGCACTATTGTGACATATATTAGACTGAAACAGCTTCTCGATAAAAAGAAAAAATGTAGGGCAGGACTTGATTTTGTCCATCGGGAATTGATTGGATGGTTGGACCACCAACTATGGTCACAACACAAGTTCCACTGAATTCTATTGGTAATGACCAAATAGAGTTAAATGCAGATATTGCCTCTATATTCCCTCTCTCCAATAAGCACGTCATCAGAGACAAAGACATGTCGCTGCAAGAGGGAGGGGAAGTTATTTTATTTTCAAGCTTCCTTTTACCAGATTTGAATGCTCCATGTACATTTGCTGATCAATGTTTATATGTGAATAAAAGCATAAATTAAATCTGTTCTTCATATACTGTAAAGTGATTGTGTCTCTTCAGAAGACTATCAGTGGATTGACTTGATTCTTGATCTCTCAGATTTCATTAAAAAAATCTTCATTTGTGTTCCGAAGGAACAGCATATGGGTGAGTAATTGGTGACATAATCAATTCATCTATGGGTGAACTAACCCTTTAATATAATAGATGCCAGTTTTTGTTTTATAAATATGCATTTGCATAATTCTGTGGAAATATTATTATGCTGTTATTAGAATGTATCCTTTTAATGCACTATAAACCTCATTAGCACATCCAATCTAGTATTATTTTCAGCATCACTAAAATGTTTTCACTACATTTATTTTTAAAAGTAAAGTGTTTACGAATAACCTAAATAAATAGTGAGCAAGAGAGAGAGACAGAGAGAAAGAGAAAGAGAAAGAGAAAGAGAAAGAGAGAACACTGGAATTTTGCCTTTCTGAATGCTGAATTCACATTACCAGAATGGTTTTGAGTACAATTCTGGACCAAAACTAGTCTGTCTGAACACTAAATATTAAAATCTATTTCCAGATGACATAATCCTGCATTTCCACAGTGTTAGTTTGAAAAGCAGATAATCTCAGATGGCATATTTCATGTATGAATTCAGTAGAGCATGAACGCAAAATGAGAGAGTGCTCCTTATATAGACAAATGCACATGCACACACAAACATTCAGGAAAGAGGTTATTGATGACACAGTCTGCAAAAGATAAGCATCATTACCCCAGTGTAAAAGTGAGGGCGAGAGAGAGAGAATGTGAGAAAAACTCAGTTTTGAGGGTTTTTTTTTTTCCAAAGTCATGATGTGTAACATGTGCCTTAATTAAATTGCGAGTACCATGACCATGAACCAAACACTTGCACACAAACAACCATGAAAAAGCATTTCCATCACAGCTAGCATGCATACATCACATAATGGTGAGATAAAACTATATTTTATATTTTCTGAAGAATAGATGTACTTTCCAGTGTAAAACTTGATGCTATATGAGCAGTAAGCAGTTAGCCTGACAATTCTCCCAGCATTTGCAATTCCATCACTAAGGATACAGTTTAATTTAGGCTTTTACTCGCATGTGAACTTACATAGCACATGCATGAGATTCCGGAAGAGTTCTTGCGCGTGTAGCAGGTTTGGTGGAGCTTCTGCTTGTGTTCGCTAATCCCTGTTTACATGCGAGTAAAAGCTTTACTAGCAGTTTCTGTTCATCATAACAAGTGATCGATTCTCTTCAGAAAATTTGGACTAAACCACTCGATTTCAATTTCGATCTCTTTATGAAGTTTTTGAAGCGTCAAAGTGGAAGTTGCAAAGCCAGTCAATGGAAGGAAATCTGACAGCATTCTGTCATCAAAAATATCTTAATTTGTCTTCAGAAGAAAAACGAAAGTCTTACGGGTGTGGAACGACATGATGGTGAGTAATTGATGACAGAATTTTCATTTTGGGGTGAACTAACCCTTTAACTGTGCTCTTAAATTGTGTTTTAAAGAGGGTTAATTAAGAGTTAGATGAAGGCAAAACACACACAATTAAATATCCAATCAGCTGATACCACAACAAACTCTTTACAAATTTATTAGCCAAAACCAAGAACAATATGGCAGAGATATATCATGCAACCCTATCCATGATATGCACATGTCCCCTAATGGGAATGTTGGAAATTCGATTCATATCTTAATTTTCTATCCAGCAATTTTCAATTCAGATTTTTTCAATTTACAAAGATACATGAATAAGATTGACTTATTTTATCATCTACCATATGAAAACTCCAATCTCTTAGAAAGCAATAGCACACCCCTCCTCAACAAGACACACAATCTGAGGTACCATTCATATCTACAGTGTGGGACGAGTTATGTGGTTTATACATAGGGTTAGGGGATTTGAAGACAGTATGAGCAATAGTAATATTGATATTTTCCTTAGCTAGAACCACTAATGATCTCTCACACTCCAACACATAGACAAAACTACACCCATCCCCACCTATCAGCTTCCCTCAAGGGAGAAACTAACAATGGGAGTCAATACTACATTTTGACATCTTAAAAAAATTACCTGACAGGTGAGTGTGTCAATGGGCAAACAGTGAGGATACTGTGTGTGTGTGTGTGTGTTGTTTCCTCAGATGAAATGCTGAGCATGCACAGATCATAAGATGTGAATTGTGCAGCATAAAACAGGGGAAGAATAAATAATGAGTGAAAAGAATAAAACAGGAAGGAAATGAGTCACCAAAAAAAAGGATGTGCTAGAGTGGCAAAAAGGCAAATGGGAATAAAACCCTCTCAGATCACTACATATCCATGTGAAAAATAGACTAGCAAGTGAAATGACAAAAGAAGGATACGGTGCTAAAAGCGCCTCCTCTTAAGGAGTAAAAAAAGAGAGGACAATGATTCCCTGTAAAACAGGAAGTTGAAGACAGTCTGACATGTCCATCCCGCAGCAGCTATGAGAGCCGTAGATCACTCATCAAGCCAGAGTGCTGCGTGACACCATCTGAAATATGAAGAGCCGTTTCTTTTGACATCTGGAGTAAATCTGCGGCTCAGCGCTCAATTCTGACACACTAAAGCCACAGCGCCATTTTATGATGACAACAGAATATTAAATTTATATCTCCCACCCTCCCCTTCCTCCCTTCTTCACTCTGTCTGTTCCTCCACCTCCTCTTCTCCCTATCGGCCTCCCTCATTTGCTTGTGCGGAGGAGGTTTAATACACTGCAGCTTTGTAGTTGTCCTGAGGTTAAATGGATATTAGAAAATGAGAACAATGTAGAAATGGTTGCTACCAAGAAGTGTGAATTTGAGGTAAAAATGTTTCCATTGGTTTTAGACAGGTTATATGATAAATTTTTATTACTTATAAAATAAGTAATGGTGGTTAAAAGAAGTAATAAGTGGTTCCGCCAAAACCGCAGTTTCGTATTCTTCAAAAAGCTTACGCTGTATGTCCTACGCCTTCCCTATTCTACTTACGGAACGAACTGCTTATTTTTTTCCATAAGTAGAATAGGGAAGGCGTAGGACATACAGCGTAAGCTTTTTGAAGAATATGAAAGTGCGGTTTTGGCGGAACCACTTGGAAGGCGATCATTTGTTTATATAAAGCATATACATTTACATTTTTTTAGAAAATGACCGATCGTTTCACTAGATAAGACCCTTATTCCTCGTCTGGTATTGTTTAAAGCCCTTTGAAGCTGCACTGAAACTGTAATTTTGACCTTCAACCGTTTGGAGTACATTGAAGTCCATTATAAGGAGAAAAATCCTGGAATGTTTTCATCAAAAACCTTAATTTCTTTTCGACTGAAGAAAGAAAGACATGAACATCATGGATGACATGGGGGTGAGTAAATTATCAGGAAAATTTTATTAGAAAGTGAACTAATCCTTTAAGATAGTTAACTCCACATCAGCTACATAAATTCATCCACTATCCATTCAAAAACGTCCTGTTGCATTCTAGATGTTGTCACTTCTTCTTGAGTCTCTCCATAATTGTCCGACTCCGGTTTAAACATAAAAGGCTGAACAGTTTCTGACATTTTCAGTGAGTCTGTGTGAGGTAATCAGCACTGCTAACACTATGTGCTAACACAAGCTCTTGAAACTCCGCCCTCTTCTTGGGAGCAACAGCTCATTTGCATTTAAAGGGACACACAGAAACAGTGTTTTTGCTCACCCTCAAAAGTGACAAATTTAACATGCTATAAAAAAAGATCTGTTGGGTATTTTGAGCTAAAACTTCACATACACACTCTGGGGACATCAGAGACTTATTTTACATCTTGTGAAAGTGGCATTATATGACCCCTTTAAAACTTTATAAATGAATAAACAAACAAACAAACAAAATAAATAAATAAACAAACAAACTTATAATAGAACTTCATATGCTTATAGAGTACCTCAGGGATGACGTGTTTTTGTAGGCCAACCCAGAAGTTAGTGGCGCACGGGTTCCCTCGATCGAAAGCCTATTAATTTTTCCCATAGCCTTTTGGAAAATCGCAGAAAATAAGCTCTGTTTAATAAAGGGTTATGACACTTACACATTTTGTCTATCAAGATAATCTTTACAAGTTAACACAACATTTATACAGTTTGAAGCCTAAATAAAGTTGTCAGATATAAAAAGCTAACTGTAGGCTATAAACGGACAACACCACACCATGGTCGCGGATCAACGTCGTCACCACCAAACGTCCTCAAACTGTATTTAAAAAACAACTCTATTTAAAAACATGCTCGCCGATTATGATCTGCGCTGTGTATGAATACTTATCCACTTTTTCCTGAGCAATACTGTCCAAATGTCCTGTTTGTCATGATGACGTCTAAAGTCCCCGCCAAAGGAAGTAGTCCATTTTAGCACTTTGTTAGCAACCGCCGTTTATAAGACACAGTAAAGGTTTAAAAAATCACAAGCGGGTTATAACTGGTGTGTTTTATGTCATAGATCAAAACCTGAAAATATTTAGAGGCTTTGTTAACCACAGACCTTATTTCAGGCGATTTAGCAAAAACCCATTCAAAAAACCCATAGACTTTACGGCGTTGGAACCGGAAGCCCTAAAAAGATAACTCGCTTCCGGGTTTTGCCTACAAAAATGCGTCATCCCTGAGGTACTCTATTGCAGCCACAGACAAGTTTTCAAGCTTTTTTAAACATTATACAAAAAAAAACTCTCTCATGGAATTATCCTTGTCAATAGACAAAATGAAAAAGTCTGTACAACTTCAGCCAAATAAGCATCACAGAATATGTGCTTACAGTACAACTACTAGGCCACAGCTCTGACTGCTTTTGCTAGTTCGATCTCCTCTTTGGCTCACTATTATATTACCTTAATCTAATTTATTTCGTTAATATAATAGAGAATTCATTCAATTATCATCTTATTGTATTTGATCGAATATAAGCTGGGGTAAAATTGTAGATTTAGCCTGGATTATATCAATCACCTATCCTTTAACAATAAGGATATATTAAACGGCATTAATGCGGAAAGCTGTTAGCATTTAATTGAAATGTAATTGATTTATCAAGCTCATAATCTCATTAAATGCCACTAAATCTCAGTTTATTAACAGCAGAGGCGTTACATGTCTCTCATGTGTGCAGAATTAGGCGGGGTGAATTATGAGGTGGTTAAATACAGGCTAGCTGAGTCAGGGCAATTGTAATAGACGAGGCCTCTCAGTGGCAGCATCTACAGCTACAGAGGAACACCAAAATGGAAAACTTTATGAATGGAAAGAATGAGAAAAAGAAACACCTCTAGTTACTAAAGAAGAGAGAGAAGAAGAAAGGAAAGTATTATTTACTGTGAAAAGTTTTCTTCAACCCGTATTGATTGGTTTCAGGATCACCCGTTAAGCTGATAATAATTGAAAAAAGCCCACGGTGCTCTGTTGGGATGCTGGAGGAAGAAAGAGGGGGAGATGGAGAGAGTGTTTTTGATTTGAGGCTGTTCACCAGACTGAAGAAATGGGCCCTTGGAGTCCACAGAACTGACTGAAGCAAACACACACACTAAAACACAGACAGACAGAACGTCACACTTCAGACATGCTTTAACACACGCTTTCTCTCTACTGAAATGTAGCTGCTGCTTTCCTTAATGGAATACTTCACCGATAAAGGAAAACTCCTTCGCTTCAGAAGTTTTGGAATGTAGTGCATGAGTCGTATGGACCACTTTTCCGATATTTTGAGCATGACAGCCCTTGTTCAATTTTGCTTTTATTTTTACATGCACAACATTGTACAAAGTGACTTACAAATGAGAAATACAAAAGAAGTGCTGAAATAAAGTTTCAAGACTGTTCGAAGAAGTACAGTCTGCAACAGAGAAGAAATTGAGAATCAGTGCATTAAGATAGAGCGCATTAATAGGAATCAGTCAAGCACTGATGGAAAGGAGCTCGTCAATACGATTTTTTATTTTTTTTTAAGAAATGTATTCAGCAAGAATGCATTAAATTGTTTATGAAGTTATAAAAAAAATCAATTTCAAATAAATGCTGTTCTTTTGCTCTTTCTGCTCCACATTTAATTTTATTATCCACACTTTTCCTAGAAAATGATTAAGATTTGTCATTGGCATGAGGTGTGAATCTGGTGTGAAAATTATTTGAAAATATTTTAAAAAATTATGTCATTTCACTACTCCTTTTATTTACTTTGAACCAGTCCAACACATCTGTTTTGCCACTTTTATTTATAGAAGTGCAGAGAGAACAAGAAATTACTGGAACGGGAGGGGGATCGGGACATGACGCCAGCTAGATTTGATCCTTCAACGCCCGCATAAGCACAAGAGTGCAACGTGAATTCAGGAAAAGAAAAAAAAAAAGAAAGAGAAAAAAAACCCTGAATCTGATTGCAAAACTGTGATCCATGACAAGTGGATAGACATGTTTACTATAAAGTCAGAATTATTCAAATAATTAGTGGAATATGTAGTTGGAGGATGTTCACTATTTGCTAGCAGGCCCAACTTTATTTAGTAGCGCCTATGCATCCAGAAAAAGACTTATCAAATGAGAAAATATATTACAGAATAAATTAATGATAAATCGAGTGGTTGAATCCAGCTCGTTTTTAACGAGAGACTAGAAAACCTTAGAATCTGAATTCATGTCCAATATCACACAATGTTCTTCCACATGGAGAGTGTCTGTCCTCTGGTGAGATGGTGCTAATCCAGTTCAGAGTTCTGAGAAAAAGCATGACTCTTCCATAGTGAGGATTTGATTTGCATCACTTCATTTTCATATCCTCTCTTTCCCTGAGCACACGTGCATAAGAGCACGTGCACAGCCCGTAAAAATCGTCACATCTGAGCAGTAAACTGACAGCTCAGAGCTGGATTGAGGATCGATGAGGCTATATTCCAGTGACGTCATCACACTTCCACACCATCCTCATATTTCTCCCTCTCTCTTGTACTATATGGATTTTTTTAATCCACTGAGGTCACTGATTGTTGTTAATCTAATCTGTCATGACTTTAAAGGGATAGTTTACCCAAAAATGAAGTGTTTTAGACTCTTATTGTTCGAGTTCCCGTCCACTCTTATTATAAGACTGACAGACGGCAGTGGTTGCTGTTAAAAATCATCATTTGTGTTCTACTAAAGAAACAAAGTCACCTACATCTTGGATGCGCTGGGGGTAAGCAGATAAACATCAAATTTTCATTTTTGGGTGAACTATCCCTTTAATGAGACAAAATCTGCCACCACCATTTAGAGATATTTAGAAATAAAAAAAAAAAAAAAAAAAAAAAAAAAAAAAATATATATATATATATATATATATATATATATATATATATATCATGTATGAACAACACCTGCTCACTGAGCCATATACACTCATTGTAAATCTTAACACTCAACTTTCTTTTTCTTTCAAGTTCACAGAACTGATATATTTTAAGTAAACTGAAATGTTTCATTGTTTTGAGTTTTATGAACTTATTTCTTTTAATTTAGACAAACTTTAGTTTAACTGAAACTGGGCTGGGATTTTTATTTCCAAGCGTGATTTTGCCAACTTATTTGGGTTTACAGTGCACCTGTAATGGGCTGATTTTCAAATTAAACAATAAAAGATAATACAAATATTATATATACAATTGTTGAAGTGTTTATTACAGTAAAAACAGAAATATTAACCGTTTTCTATTTTATTATATTTTAAAAAGTGATTTAATCCTGTGCAACCATTTCTCCAGTCTTCTGTCTCATGATCCTTCAGAAATCAATCTAGAATGCTGATTTGGTGGTCAAGACATTTTTAAGATTTTTTTCCCCCACAACAATGTAAAAGCCTTTACTGCCACTTTCGATCAATTTAATGTATTCTTGCTGAACCAAACTCAAGCCATTGGTTGGAGGTAATGTTGCAATGTTGGACTGCTCACAAATTACATACTTCACCTTCAAAAAACATCCAATCATTAAATTTCACATTTAAATTTCTGTGGACAGAACAATCCTATTGTTATTCATGGAAGGCCATCGTATATTGCTGAAAGTCAAAAAAGAATGCATTGTGTGTGTGTGTGTGTGTGTGTGTTTTGTGTAAGGCTCACTATAAAATACTTTAGGGCTTTGACAGACAGAGAATTCACCCTGCTCTCTGAGCCTGACTAGTGGTCATCACTCTTGTTGGGTAAGGCTTATACAGACAGAGAGAGAGAGAGAGAGAAAGAGAGGGAGTGTGACCTTGATGACAGCAGTAAATTCGGACAGGAATGTCAACAGCCACAAGACATATTAGTGTCACGCCAGTGTGCCCATAAGTTTACCTCTGCCAATTACACAGCGGCCATAAGATCACAGGAGCCAATCAAAGAGCCTGACCCTTACTTAAATCATGGCTGCCAAAACTGTTTTACCCATCAGATGCTTGTAGAAATCTATGCTGGTCATAGTATGCTTCTCATATCTCTTTTCCACTGATCTGGTGAAAGCGTGGGTACTAGAGTCAATGCCCCTCCCGGCCCTATTCTGTGTGTTTGTAGTGAAGAAAATGTGGTTCTAGGTCAAAAAATGGCTAAGCACCATCTCCTTAAATCTGCTGTCAAAATGATCAGCACAAAACATCAACAAAGCCGTGAACAATGGAAGTGATGCGTATTCATTTGACTAATACCCGTTTCTATTTTTGACGCACTGCAAAGTTACTCCAGCCACTTAATTTTCCCCTGCCCATCAAAAAGTATTTCATGTGTGATTTGATTGCTATTATTTTTTTACATCATAAACAACTTCTCACAATTACATCAAAGTCAGTTTGTAGTGGCATAAATATGCTGAATTTAATTATTATTTATGTCAAAAAATACACACTGACAGCGACTTGCAAAGCCAAAGCAATTGAAAGCTATTCATTATTTGATGAGAGTTGGCGATGTGAGGGTACATGAGATACAGAGACTGTTGGTGATCGACTGGGAGCACATTATGATAAAAATATATGACTAATGTTGTTCAACAAATGGGAATTTAGACTTAATATTTAGAATTATTTAGATTTAGAGATGATTAGATTCATTATTTTAATAAGAACATTATTGCCATTATTTGGAACAGCAGGCCGGTTCTGAGCTTTTTTAAATCAGCTTAATACAATGAAAATTGACCCTTCATGGGAGTTTGATTGACAGATGATCTAACCAATCATAACACTGAATCCACCGTTATGTTCGACAAAGCAGTCAGGGGAGTTAGAAGATTAATGTTAGTGGACTTGAACTTGAAAAATGGTGTGTACTGACGTCTTTCCGCAGTTGATAAAACAATCCGTCTGATGTTCACTCATGTTTATTTGATGCTATAAATGAACTAGTAAGAAGAGATGATCAGTTCCACGAGCTGCTTGGACTGAGGCGCTACAGCATTCTGTCACAACACATTAAAGAGCCACAAAACAGTATTTATTGTTTAAATTTGAGACTTTGTTTCATATCAAAATTAACCTGCTCTGTCTTGTCTGTCGACACGTTGTTAGTGTCTTCTTTGCTCCGCAATGTATTTTTTCACTGCGGGAGAACATGATGTGTGGCGTGAGAGCAGCATGGCTTGTCGTACATAGCAACAGTAACTAAAGGTGAATAGTCAACTGTGACACTGAAGAATGGAGCAATGGCTGCTAAAATTCAGCTTTGCCATAACAGGAATATTACTGTTTTACTGTATTTTTGATAACTTGGTGAGCATACACGTAAGAGACTTTTTTCAAAAACATTTAAATATTATATATATATATATATATATATATATACATATATACATATACATATATACATACATACATATATATATATATATATATATATATATATATATATATAAATAACTTTTGAACAGGAGTTTATATTTTCATGTTATATTTTAATTCATTTTACGTGTAGTTTCATGATCTTGCCCCATTATCTGGAAACAGAATGCCATCTTTAGTCACTTTGTATTGTTCTAGAGCTTTTGTGAGCATGTACAGTAACTCTTCATGTTCCTGGAACCCTGATCCATTGGTGTGGTGTACTGTGTGATCTTTGATGGTTTGATGGTCAGTGTGTGGCGGAGAGGAAGACATTCAATCAATGAAGCTCTGAGAACTTCAACATGTTGAAATCCTAGCCCTCAGCCCTGAACACACTTTATCAAACTGACTTCCATTCACTCTTTCACTCCATCCTTTCCTCTCCCTGCTCCACACTCACCGTCCTGTTGTCTCTGAGGGATTTCTTTCATTTAATTCTGTGCTGCAGTAGTCCTCGGCTGAGTTTAAAGGGCTGGGATAACTGTTAGGACTGATCAATACGGCCTGGCACCAACATCAGCTCTGTGGAGACAACACACACACACACACACACACACCACAGGAAGGACACAACAATCTTTCATCAATACTTCAGTATCTGACTCAAGAATCAAGCCAACTAAGCTTCCACCTCGGTCACTAATTATGCCCTTCACCCTGACTTCAACCTTTAAAAAAAATTGTTGTTCCATATAATTTAAGAAGACATATTATGCCCTTTTACAAAGTCCTACAAAGTAAAAGTAAAACAATTTTTTTTTTTCCACATATTTTACATTTTTAACACCTCTCTTCCCAGTCTGTCAGTAACTCTATGTTTTAGTTACTGTCCCTATGAAGCCCCTCCTTCTGAAAAGCACAATGTGCTCTGATTGGTCAGCTGGACCAGTGTGTTGTGATTGGTCAGAGGCTTTGATCATGTTTCGGAAATGTCACAGCCCTTACCATAATAACCGCAAGTTTCAACACACTACTAACATGACTCCAACCAGGCTTCACCCCATTTTTTTTTTTTTTTTGTGTATGTCTTGGGTAGGAATTATTTAAATGTAGAATGTTGTGACATGTACACTCCTGGAAGAAAAGTACAATCAAGGAGTCATTACAGACATTTTTCATGCTCAAACAGTAACACTGAAGACTAATGAAAGTTGAAAAAGTAAAAAAAAAAAAAAAAAAGCATAATAGATCCTCTTTTACTATCTGAGCTTTTCTCAAACACAATTTGGCATCGGGCGTAATTTAGTTTTCATATTAAAAATTGTTTATGAATATAATTTGCTTCCATTAAATCCATAAATCGAGATTTAAGTATTATTATTATTATTTACTTTTCTATGTTATAAACAGAATGGCCCAAAAGTATGGAAGCTTGTTTCTGCCACTGAATTAAAAATAAAAAAGGTAATTGCGACTTTTAAACTCAGAATTCTGCCTTTTTTCTCACAATTGCGAGTTTACATTTTGCAAATCTGACTTTCTCAGAACTGCCTTATAAACTCACAATTGCAAGTTATAATGACACAAGTTATATAGTTTATATAAGTTTATATCTCGCAATTCTTACTTTACAACACGCAATTGCGACTTTATATCACGCAATTCTGACTTTACAAAGTCTGACTTTATAAAGTCGCAATTCTGAGAAAAAAGCCAGAATTGTGAGTTTATATCACACAATTCTGACTTTATATCATGCAATTCTGAGAAAAAAAAGTTAAATCGCAAGATGTAAACTCGAAATTGAGAGAAAAAAAGTCAGAATTGTAAGATTAAAAACTTGCAATTACCTTTTTTATTTTTTATTCAGTGGCAGAAACAAGCTTCCATTAAAGGGTTAGTTCACCCAAAAATGAAAATTTTGTCATTTATTACTTACCCTCATGTTGTTCCACACCCGTAAGACCTTTGTTAATCTACAGAACACAAATTAAGATATTTTAGTTGAAATCCGATAGCTCAGTGAGGCCTCCATAGGGAGCAATGGACACTTCCTGTCTCAAGATCCATTAATGTACTAAAAACATATTTAAATCGGTTCATGTGAGTACAGTGGTTCAATATTAATATTATAAAGCGACAAGAATATTTTTGGAGTGCCAAAAAACAAAATAACGACTTATATAGTGATGGCCAATTTCAAAACACTGCTTCATGAAGATTCGGAGCACAAATGAATCAGTGTATCGAATCATGATTCAGATCGCGTGTCAAACTGCCAACGGCTGAAATCACGTGACTTTGGCGCTCCGAACAGCAGATTCGAAACATCTGTGCTCCGATGCTTCTTGAAGCATTGTTTCGAAATTGGCCATCACTAAATAAGTCGTTATTTAGTTTTTTTTTGGCGTTCCAAAAATATTCTTGTCACTTTATAATATTAATATTGAGCCACTGTACTCACATGAACCGATTTAAATATGTTTTTAGTACCTTTATGGATCTTGAGAGAGGAAGTGTCATTGCTCCCTATGGAGGCCTCATGGAACTATCGGATTTCAACTACAATATCTTAATTTGTGTTCAGAAGATTAACGAAGGTCTTACGGGTGTGGAACGACATGAGTGTAAGTAATAAATGACAGAATTTTCATTTTTGGGTGAACTAACCCTTTAAAAAGAGTATTGATTCTCTAAGAAAAAAAAAAGATTTTGTGTGGCACTGATGTCTAGTATCCGGCACCGATCAGGTAGTACACTTCAGAGCAAATACTCCATTTTTCCCTCTTGAATTCATGCAGTGAAGAGCAACAGGATGAGCTTTACACACATGCCACAAACAGCGTGTGTGTAGGAGTGAAACTAAAACAGCCAAATGGCTTCATCAATAGTGCTGATGGGCACAGGGAAATCGAGAGCCCTACCGTTCATAAGTGTAACACACATCACCTATTAATAACCCACAACACACACTACAAGCCACACACAAACCACAAACGTAACACACATGAATCATATCGCACTTGCTGATAACGCTGCCGCTTCGAATGACAAGCCAGAGAGCCACCTCATCTCAGAACACACCAAAAGATCCATGGCACTTAACGTGAAGTGTGTGCTTTTGTGTGTGTGTGTGTGTGTCTTTGCCCATCTGGTCGGATTTCTTTACAAGGGTTTCCCCTCCCTCCCACTTACATGAGGTTGTTTTCCCGTTGAGCGGCAAGTCTTTAGAGAAATGAAGGGGACGGGAGAACAGAACAAGTGCGCTAATGGATTCATGAGGTCAGGCCTAAACAGCGGATCAGGACAAACACACGCAGACACAAAGCAACCCTCTGAGGAACAACCGGACAAAACAGGCAGCTCCACAACGACAGCATTTCACTTTAGGCGTCTGTCTAACAGAGCGAATGAATTTGATAGAGCGTTTGCTCTCAGAGACAGCGAGAGCTTCAAATGAAAGCTTCTATCTGTGAGTGTACATCCGTGACAAACAGACTGTTAGATGACAGCATCACTAACAATTGCAGAGTGGCTATTACGAGGCGTGACGCTCTGTTGTTGCTTAATGCAACGGTGAATGTCACTTTTTGTTTTGCACCATTGTTTTTTACACTGTGTAATACTACTGTTATGAATGTCTAAACTTAGTCAACATAAAATTCAACATTCCTTTCTGCTGATGTCATTTAGACTGTGCAGGCTATTGGATAATGTTAACCAATCGCAAAAAAAATTAAAAATAAATAAATGTTAGTTCACCCAAAAATGAAAATTCTGTCATCATTTACTTATCCTCGTGTTATCAAAACCTGCTCGACGACTTCTGTGAAGTCAAGTCTACAATAGAAGTCAATG
Organism: Megalobrama amblycephala; assembly: GCF_018812025.1. Classification (NCBI taxonomy): domain Eukaryota; kingdom Metazoa; phylum Chordata; class Actinopteri; order Cypriniformes; family Xenocyprididae; genus Megalobrama; species Megalobrama amblycephala. The sequence continues at coordinate 37,699,877 of NC_063050.1, forward strand.
GTCACTAAAAATGTTTGGTTACTACTAGCATTACTCAAGATATCTTCTTTTGGGTTCCACCTCCACAGAAGAAAGAAAGTCATAAAGGTTTGGAACAATATGAGGGTGAGTAAATGATGCCATGTTTGGACAAATTATCTCTTTAAGCACTTTTTAAACAAACTTGCATTCCAATTCTGGTATGTAACACCCACTTTTTCCATTTCAATCAATTCCCAATGGATAAAGTCAGGTCTTACCTAACACTTTTTCTCATTTGACTTGGAAATACATCACATTAAAGGAAGTACAATGAGTTGTGAACCCATCGTCCCTTCACATTGTGTTTTGAATAATCTAACTGGATCTAATTTTACATTTTCTGCTTTAATCAGCAATGTTTCTTGCAAATTGTCCTAAGTCTGAGAAAAAAAAAGATTATTTGAAAACATTACTATCACTATCATTTCCGGCAGGTGTACAGTAATTACGCTTTGGATTATAACACACTGCAGTTAGCCAAGTGGAATTTCGTTGCAATCAACAAAAATGAAACTTTTTTTTCCTCCCCAAAGCATCCCAGAATCTGCTGTCTCCATGGGAACAATCTCACAGTGCATACCTTTCCCCTTTTCGATACACTCCCTCTACTTTTCTTACCACGGAATCATGAAGACTCACTACGTAGACACTCTCCCTCATTTCTCCTCCTTTTCTCTGTTTTTTTCCTTCCCGATTTAATGATCTGACCAATTAGGGCTGTAGTATCTCATGGATGCTTGGCAGGGTCGTAATTGGAAGAGCTCTGAGTTTCTTTTTAATCATTAGCTTTAAGAAACTGTCTGTGCATTCACAATTAATCCTTTCAGAGAGGAAGAGAGCAGCAGAGGTAGAGAGGGAAAGGTCGGACGGTGCTACATGCACTGAATGTATTTCACAGCGGGGTCTCCAGTGTTCATGTAGTATGGTCCATACTAACGTACTAGCTCATCTAAGCTCAAATGTAGGACATTACTGCCACCTACTGCCAAGGAGCGGAACTAAGACCAAGGGGAGCAAGGAGGCCTTGTAGTTAAGAATCAAGTAGCCAGACAATTAAAAGGACAAATGTGCCTTTCTCATGCACAGTGCTAAAAGTGGCGAATCATTTTACAAGAATGAATTAAATTAGCAACAGATTACAAATGGAATGAAGAGTTATACTGTCATACAGGATGACACCGTGGAGACATATAAAGCCTGTGATTTTTTTTTTATTTCTGAAAGCAGGAACATGTGGTACTGAAGCTTTGAGCAAATCTATAATAACGCTAGTATGCTGTAGAGATACTGCAGCCCACAATGAATGAGACATTGATGGCAACTTCAGGTCAGCACAGAGTGTAACCACAGAGTGTAAAGCAGGCCAGATGAGAAGGTAACTTACCTAACCAAAGCTGAATAAGAAATCGGGAGCATCTGCGCAGAATGACTAAATGTCATTTAGCTTGTGCTTTTATCAAAAATAACTTCTAGTGGTTTTATTGCAGAGGCAAAAAAACCTGAAGCAACCTGGCATTAATTAATTGGTGCAATGGTGGAACAACAGGGTTTAAACCTGCAGCCTTTTGGGTTACTAGTTCAGATCTTTAACCACTAGACCACACAAACACATACATCACATACCGCCACCACATGTAACAGGTAATAGGACATCTTTTGGACATCTCACTCTTTAGTCCACCAGATCATTGTGTCTCATGCGGATGGTCATTGTCTAACACTGAAGAAGGTGAAAGGATACAGATCACACCAGTCAATTTGTTGATATCCCAAAGTTCTCCACCATCTGATGGAACAAATCCAAAATCAAATGAAGACCACAGTCTAATGAACAAATAAAGGAACCAAATACAAAGCAAAACCATGTGAAAACGCTGTTAAATGGTTAGTTCATCCAAAAATGAAAAAAAAATTACTCACCCACATGTTGATCCAAACCTAAAGTAAGACTTTCATTCATCTTTGAAACACAAATGAAGATATTTGAAATGAAACCTGAGAGATTTCTTGACAGTCCACGCAAATACCATTTTGCCACTTCAAAAAGATCGTAAAAAGAGAGTAAAACTAATCCATATGAATCGAGCTGTTAAGTCAAGATTTTCTGAAGAGACTGGATCGCTTTATATGATGAAAAGATTGAGCTTTGTTAAATGTGTATATGTGAATTAAAGCCTATATTAAAGGTGCCCTAGAATTAAATATTGAATTTATCTTGGCATAGTTAAATAACAAGAGTTCAGTACATGGAAAAGACATACATTGAGTTTCAAACCCCATTGCTTCCTCCTTCTTATATAAATCTCATTTGTTTAAAAGACTTCCGGAAAACATGCGGATCTCAACATAACACCGACTTTTTTTTTTCAATTTGTAAATTGTCTTTCTAAATGTTTCATTAGCATGTTGCTAATGTACTGTTAAATGTGGTTAAAGTTACCATCGTTTCTTACTGAATTCACGGAGACGAGCCGTCGCTATTTTCATTTTTAAACATGTGCAGTCTGTATAATGCATAAACACAACTTCATTCTTTATAAATCTCTCCAACAGTGTAGAATTAGCCGTTAGCCACAGAGCATATAGCCTCAAACTCATACAGAATCAAACGTAAACATCAAAATAAATACTTTACTCACATAATTCGAAGCATGCATACAGCATGCATGACGAACATCTTGTAAAGATCCATTTGAGGGTTATATTAGCTGTGTGAACTTTGTAAATGCACTGTAATACAGTCGAGAGCTCGTGTGGCAGGGAGCATGCGAATTAAAGGGGCGGCGCTGCCAAAATCAGTGTATAGTTAATGATGTCCCAAAATAGGCAGTTAAAAAAATTAATTAAAAAAAATCTATGGGGTATTTTGAGCTGAAACTTCACAGACACATTCAGGAGACACCTTAGACTTATATTACATCTTGTGAAAAAGCATTCTTGGGCACCTTTAAATCTTCCTAATATAAAGCGTTCATGTCTCTTCAGAAAATTTGGACTAAACACCCTTGATTCATATGGATTAGTTGTATGATCTCTATATGAACTTTTTGAAGCGCCGAAGTGGTAGTTGCGTGGACTGTCAACGGAGGGACAGAAATCTCTCAGATTTCATTAAAATAGTTTCATTTGTGTTTTGAAGAAGAACATAAGTCTTGCGGGTTTAGAACGACTTGAGGGTGAGTAAATGATGAATGAATTTTCATTCTGGGGTGAACTAACCTTTTAATATTTTTCCTATATTTCCTATTGACACATAATGTTTTCTGAAAAGACCATGTGTAAATACGGAATGCAATCCGATTGTGCAAACCACTTCAGTAAGTGAGCATCTCTCTTCAGCAACTGCCACAAATGAAACTCATTGTTCAGCATTGCATCCTGGAGAACACACAGTCACCTTCATTAAATTGCTAAAATGCTTTCTCTCACCAGTGCTGATAACATTTTCTCCTATTGTGTGTATTGTCTTTGATCTCTAAATCAGCTGATGATAAACAAAATGCAGGGCATATCTGTTTCTTTCGGTGACATGAACCCCATTGAATTTGCATATAGCATGGAAATTGAAGTTCGGATTTATATTCGTTTTGCAGAGACACATTTATGTGGCCAAGTGTAAATGGAAAGGTTAACAAATTGGACAGCTATCTATCGATTTAAATGCAGTGAAGTGTAAATAGGGCCAATTTTTTGTCCTTTTTACCAAACAAGAAAGTGAATTTAAATGCGCATAACGTATCTATATAACGTATCTATATAACGTATCATAACCTTTTTTTTTTTTTGCATACTAGCATATAGGTACAATAAATTAGGGATGTAACAGTACACAAAACTGACGGTTCGGTACGTACCTCAGTATTGAAGTCACAGTTCAGAACGGGTTCGGTACAGCAGGGGGGAGAAACTAAACATAATATATATATATATTTTTTTCTTATTTTTTATTAAACAGTGTTTTTTTTTGTGGTGGTGGTTAGCAAACAGCATTGCATTACCATGCACACTCCCTTCTGGATTGGAATGTAAATTGCCTGTGACTGACTGTATTTGTCATCTGACTGTATACACTGAACCGTGACTGTTCGGGATGAATACATGTACCTTTACACCCCTAATAGATATACATGACTTCAAAGCTGATAGACATGGACTAGACATGCTGAAAACAGAATGCACACCAGAATTTAATTGAAAATTCTTTTTAAATTCCAATTTAACTCTTAAATTTGAATTGAATATGAGGTAGCAAATGGGAACTAGATGTGGCATTTGAATGTAATGCTGTAGAAATAAAATTCTACAAAATTTAAATGCATTTTTTTTATAAAGATAAGGAAAATTTGTCAAGACAAACTCTAAATGTTGGTTTGACAGGCTTATTTGAAGGAAAAAATGTTATAAAGGACTCACTTAAAGTGGACTTCCTTACTGTCTTTGAAGTATACAAGACCGCTGGGTGTGCCATTTATCATTTTATGCTTCAGATTGATGCTCGGTGCATTGGTGTGGACTTCACAGTGGACTCACACCTAACAGTTTATGCAAAATTACGGCAAGTGTAGACCGGGACAAGGGCCACAACAAGGGCTGAGGACAGCATTTGAGACAGGGCCTTTACCTGTCATAGTCAAAGAGACTATGAAACAGAAAAACAAGACAGCACATGACAAGGGGGAAATCACTTAATTTCCTACATATTAGAACTTCAGCAAAGGTGAGCACTACAGCACTGCCAAAAACAGTATGCCTCCATTTACACGCTTTTACTGTTGGCTTTTTGTTTCAGGCTGTTTTTGGAAGAAGCAATCTCTGATAACGATCCACACTTGGAAAATCATTTCAGTACAAAAAGAAATGACAAGCCCCTGGCATTTCTCAAAAAAACAAAACCATTTGTACTAAATGCATTCTGAAAGCTACATTCATTAGTTTCTGTCCTTATTTTACTTGCAAATGAGCTTCAGTCTAAATCTAAATGGTCATGTCATTATTTGACTGTTTGTTCAATTTTATATTTTTTTCTCTTTTTGACATCCTAAGTAGCCACGTCAGTTGTGAGCCAGCAACATAAACACATAATGATTATTAGCATACTGTGAGCGGTGCTTTCCCCCATCCAGACTCCCCAGGTCCATCTGCCCAGTGCTGTCCATCATCATGCTGCTGCCTGAAGCCACAATTATGACTATTGTGGTTAATAAACTCAACCACTGAATAAGAAATGTACAATTAGATGAGACATATGCAATCCTGTGGCATGTTGTATTCATGAGCTTGATGACCTCTGATGAGCATCAGCTAAAACGCTGCCTGAAAGATCATTAAGTATACAATTTTCTTCTATGAAACAAGAGGAATATAGACTGGAGTTGTCTATTGTCTGCTGTAGCAGTTGAATAAAGAAACAGAATTAACAGAATTTGTTTTTGAACTAACAAGCGGTAACCAAACTACACTTTTTAGATAAGGCTTTCTACAGATCAAGGGCATAGCAACTGAAATTTGTAAATTCATCCTCAAATTATGAGAATTAAATTTAAATTTACTTTCAGATTAATTAAAATATTAATTTTACCATAACAGCAACTTTAAGACCAAACAGAAGCATCTGCCAACCAGTTTCCCCAATGGACTCAATGACCGTACAAGCGGAAAACTCTAAACACTATGGGCCTGCCCCAGTACCCACATCTGCGGTCATTGCACGTGAACTTGCATTTCCTGTTTTTGTGCCAAGTGGGTGTGAAGACCACAGATATGTGTAGAACTTTTGATTACTTGGGACATACAACAGTGTTGTTAAAATGCAAGTAATGTTTTTACAGAGCTTTATTTATACTATGTGCGAGACTAGCTGACTAGTCGATTAAACGATACTGCTGCTGCTGCTAGTCGACCTGGAAATACTAGTTGTTTACATTTTTTGCACATTTAACTCAGAAGATAAGCAAGGTGAGGGAGTATTTTGAAAGCCTACACAAAACTTTTCTGTTTTCTTCTATGTCATGTCAGACTAGAAACAATTAAGCTTGCTTATAGGCTTGTTATACTATCGGTTATGAGGGTCAATGTGATATGAAATTTTATATAAGATTAAAGGAGAAACATTATGAATGAAACTTACTTGGAACTTGAACAGGTGCTATATCAACACCCTAATGAAGAGAATATGCTTAAATAATGTAGTTGTCAGTACACGTCAAGCTTTTCTTGCGATTTTGCCGCCCATCATGTGCTGACATATGTGGACTAACTTTTATTTGAGGAAATGTGTTTATAATAGGCTATTAGGTTTTAAAGGGTTAGTTCACCCAAAAATGAAATTAATTAATTATTAATTATATTAATAGCAAATTTAGACATTTTTGATAAAAACCGATGGCTCAGTGAGGCCTGCATTGCCAGCAAGATCATTTCCTTTTTCAATGACCAGAAAGGTACTAAAAACATATTTAAAACAGTTCATGTGGTTCAACCGTAATATTATAAAATGACGAGAATACTTCTTGTGTGCCAAAAAAAACTAAATAGTGACTTTATTTGACAGTATCTAGTGATGGGCGATTTCAAAACACTGCTTCAGGAAGCTTTGAAGCTTTACAAATCTTTGTTTCGAATCAGTGGTTCAAAGTGGCACCAAAATCACATGATTTCAGTAAACAAGGCTTTGTTACGTCATAAGTGAAATTTCAATAGTTCACGTGACTGTGGCAGTTTGATACACGCTCCGAACCACTGATTCGAAACACAAGATTCGTAAAGCTTCGATGCTTCATGAAGAAGTGTTTTGAAATCGCCCATCACTAGATATTGTTGAATAAAGTAGCAAGAAGTATTCTTTTTGCCACACAAGAAGTATTCTCTTCGCTTCATAAAATTAAGGTTGAACCACTGTACTCATATGAACTGTTTTAAATGTGTTTTTTGAACCTTTCTTGGTGGTTAAGACTAGTTGACTAGTCGGTTGCAAAATTTTTGGCTTAAATGGTTGAAATTAGTGCACATCCCTAATTTAAACAATTTGATTTTCAATACTTTGCACTATAAAATAAACTTCTAAATGTCTGTTCAGTAGTCCCTATGTAACAAACTACTATTATTAAATGTGATGTTTCCAATTAAGTGACAAAAAAGCAGTTGCAAAGCTTTGAAAATGTTCAGACAAGGGACAGTCTTGTGAACTCTCAAGTGGTTACAAGTGTGGGTATAATTTGGGACAGATCCTATGACTAGCGCCCACTTACCTAAACAGATTAGATGACTGCCCTGTTGAAAAGATCAGCTTAAACCAACACAAATGATCAGGCAGGTCCACATTGGTTGGTGGCATTCTAGTTGGACCAGTGGATGAGCCAGACTTAGCACGTTGGTCAACCAGCATGGTCTTTCTGATGAAGCTAGTTGACCCAGGATACTCTAGTCAAGCTATATAAAAAGTTATATGGAGACAAGCATCCAAAACACAACATATGCTGGGACCATTGCTACTCTTTTCAGTAGGATGAACATCACATAATTAATATTAATGAGTCAAACTTACAAGATTTATAATTCCCTCACAGCAAAAACAAACCTTTCAGATCCTTTCTATGGCGCTGCTAGGAATCAGGTGACATTTTAATGCTGAAATCATTGAATAGGCCGATGTATCCATTAAAATTTATTTTGGCCAATCAGACACAGATTATCTCTGTTAGCAGTGCATATTGATCAGAGGATGTTCAATATGACTTTGGGTTAATTAGCAACCAAGCTTCAAACATGGCTAGAAATGCTCTCCACACATTAAGTACACATACTTTCTCTCACACACGTAACCCAAGAGATAACCACAGCTCTTCTCTCACACTCTATTCAACAAAATAGTCCTCGATCTTTGTCTCTCTCTCTCAGGGAGCTATCTTTCGGCTTTCAGTTGGTAGTCTATCTAAATAGCACCCTATTGTCTTTAATTCCATTTTGATCCCATTATAGAGTGGGAAGTGTCTTAAAAAAGCTCTTTCAACCCTAAATGGCTCTGTGAGCCCTCTGTCTGGTGGACAATTAGTAGGACACAACAGCCCACATTACAGAGAGACAGGAATTGAATCTCATGACACAAAATGAAGCTAAACTCTTAGGCGTTGAGTTCAGTGGGGAGACAGCAGATGTCCTAATTAAACTGACACCCCATCTAAATTATCTGTGTGGGGACAGACTGAGTCATTGTAACAGAGCACACAAACTAGCACGTCTCCACAGGTGCTGAGGGACTACACGAGCAGGCGTCGTCTCTGTGGACCAAACATACAGAGAACATGAAGTCAGAATTCAAATGTGGATTTGCTAATGAGGGTTTTATGTCTCAGGTGTGCAGACCACCTACATCCATATTAGACATTGACTGGAGAGAGACCAAATGGTGCCCGATGAATACAGATCAGAACTCCTACGAACTAAAAGACAAACAGCTTTAAAACATCATCAGGGAGATATTTTTGGGGCGAAAAATCAAACAAACTCATGGCAGAGAACACAATTAGAAATACAGAACAGAACATTGCATACCTCTCATGAAATCACTGTCAGTTTGCAGTTATCCAGCCTAGCTAACATTTTCCTGTTTAAACGCTACACAAATAGCAAGTGCTCTACAGCATTACTCCAATAGAGAGGCTACTGCTTACAGTACAAAATACACCAGTGGTCCTTGACTGATGGGCTGCAACACAAAAAATGGGTGGCAAGTCTGGGAAAAATAAATGAATTAAAGGGATAGTTCACCCAAAAATGACAATTATCCCATGATTTACTCACCCTCAAGCCATCCTATGTGTACAGCTTATGACTATCTTCTTTCAGACGAACACAATCAGAGATATATTTCAAAATATCCTGGCTCTTCCAAGCTTTATAATGGTAGTGAATGGGGGTTGAGATTTTGAAGCCCAAAAAAAATGCATCCATCCATTATAAAAATATTCCATACAGCTCCAGGGGGTTAATAAATGCCTTCTGAAGTGAATCAATGGGTTTTTGTAAGAAAAATATCCATATTTAAAACTTTATTTACTATAATAACTAGCTTCTGAATTTCAGTAAACATTTATTTTGTTTCAACTAACAAAAAATGCTTTAAATGTTTTTTTATGGTTTTAGTTTTAGTTCATATAAATATAATACAGAAAAGTTACATACTGCACACAATATTCTTACTGTTACTTAATTACTTATTGTTATGTAATACTTAGTGGTATAAGTAGTATGGATATATATATATATATATATATATATATATATATATATATATATATGCCATTCCGAGCAAATCCTTTAAAGCACTGGCATAAATGATACATTATATTCACCTTACATTCACATACACAACATCCTCAACTTTAAAAAAATGAAATAAAAATAAAAATAAAAAATATTTACTGCAATCAAATTAAATTGAAACAGGAAGTGACATTTGGGTGCTCTTTTGAAACAAGTTACTATTTTTCCTTAAGCAGTGTGGTAGAACCCCTCTCTCTCTCTCTCTCTCTCTCTCTCTCTCTCTCTCTCTCTCTCTCTCTCTCTCTCTTTGTTTATAGTATCTTTAGATGAAGTATTGCTGAGTGTGAACGGCAGAGAGAGGACTGTTATTAAGACCTGTCTGCTTTTATTACAGTGGCTCAGGAGGCACACGTGGGACAGGTTATAGCCTACCTGAATGGCTGTGATAAATTCAGGCCTGAGCACAGGAGACAGATTAAATTCAGTCAGGGCCCAGTCGATGGCTCTGTATTAAACGACAGCGGAAGAGAAGGATAAAACAGAATGTCACCAATATGGTTATTAACTGGAATCAATCTCTGTGAACGAGTCAGACAGTTAGCATATACTGATAATGGGACATAGGAGAGAGAAAGAAGATGGGGGCAAGTGTGTGAGATGAGTAGAGAAAGGGATGAGATGTCAAATGTTACAGGGAAAGGAAAGAGGAGATGGTTGAGAAGCTAATAACAATGTCGGAGCTATGATGCATTAGTTAGCACACATGCTCTTGACATGTTGGACGAAGCAGAAGTCTGACCTGTTTCGATCCCACTCCCCCTCTGTCATAGTGTCCCATTGCCACAGCGATTTCCTGTCTGCACTTACTGTATGCTTGGCTTGTCGTGAACAATTCAGAGTTGCAAGTTAATCCAAAGGGGAAACTGGTTTATACTACATATGCTTAAAATAGTCTAAATAATCACAGAAATGAAAGAGAGAGAGAGAGAGATTGCAATACAGAGCAACTAAATTAATAACTATAAACATTATATTGTCACTGTCAAGTGGAAACCTCGTATCTCCATATTTCATAATTTTTATCATAAATCATTACTAGCCTATAGGTCACCCTTTACACCTGTCTGTGGGTTTTGCAAATATTTAACCAATGAAAAGTATTAAAAAGAGCTTGTGACTAAACCTTGTAACTGCACTGGATCCTTAAACTGTCAGTCAAACCTCATAACTACACCCCACCACTATGCTGAATGAAAGTGCTGCACACAATTTGGGCAGTCTCTGCTTGCTTGTTTGCAATGCAAGGGTAAATAAAGAACCGGTTCTTTGAATTATGTTTCAGCATTTTCAGAGAAGGGTGTCTTAGTCTAGAATTTGTCTTTGAGTCATAGCCAATAAAATAGCCAGTTAAATAGCCTGTGCATAGCAGTTTATCTTTTATACATGAGATTTTGACCAAATGCCAGAAAGAAAGAAAAACTGAGCACCCACATAGCTACAATAAACTTTATAATCTGTAAGTCAATGAAAAATGTAATGTGATGCACTTACTGCCTCAGATGCGGCTGAGCTAATGACAAACAAAACAGGCATGTCAGAAATTCTCAGAAATTTGCTGGCCAGAAACCTCGTAACTCCAATTGAGCTTCATTTTGGTAAAGTGTTAATAATATAATGACACATGCAAGTGTATATAAAGTCACAATATCACTTTTGACAATGCTGTTTAATTTAATTAAATTTAATTTAAAAATAGTGGTGTTTTTTTTTTTTTTTTCCATTTCCTGAAAAGAAGAGTTCATTTGCAAAAACTCCATTTTTATTAATTCTCACAAATCATGTTTTTCTTTTTTTTTTTTTTTTTTTGTGCATTCCAAGTAATATCAACTGCAGTTGGGTTGTTTTAATTAAGTAGTAATAACTCTAAAAAATACAGGTAAATTAAAAAATTAAAGTTCATTGAAAGTATATTTTTTATATATATTAAAAGTTTGTTTTTTTAGCAAAAGCACATAACTCCGTCAGTCGTTTTTTGGCAAAAGCAGATAACTCCACATTTCATGTTTCAGAGTTAAACAAAACCCAAGTAATTGCTTTGTTATTGCATTTAAAACACACTCAAACTCATGTATGCACAAGCGCGCACACACACTAACACTAACTTTTTTTCCAGTCTATGATCGACACAAACACACACACACACCCCCATCCACTCATTGTGCACACACACACACACAAATCGGCACACACAAGTACACTCTCTCACGTCTCTCACACACACACACACGCGCGCGCGCACACGCACACACACACACACACACACACACGCGCGCGCGCGCAAAAGAACAACCAAGGTTTCTTCATGTAAGTCGTGTATGGTGTTCAAGGTCTTACAGGAGTCGAAATTATAAATCCTCGATCACTTTTAGTCAGCTTTGACAAAACTTCCCTCAGCTAGCGCGTCTTTTTGAAGTGACTAGAAGCCTTGTCACCTGACCTGAATACTGTGCGCTGATTCGCTAAAACGGACTTATCGGTTTCTGTCATGGTTTCTGTACACAAACAAGGGCGCTTGTCGGCTTCTGCTGTAAAACGTGAACTTGCGATGCCTGACAGTGGACAAAACCGGCTTTTCTGACTAAATGGATTTAGGGTACAGAACGTGCTATATATGGAGAATAATGAACAGCACTTAGTTCATTTTTTTTTTTTTTTTTTTTTTTTAATGGCGTTTATCTGTTTTTGCAAATTAACTCTTCTAGTGGTTTTGTAGATACAAGGTCGCCAGACAGTAATAAAATATAATATAATATAATATAATATAATATAATATAATATAATATAATATAATATAATATAATACATTTAATCATTTATTTATTCTTTTTCTGTGATTCAAAATTTAATTTCTGATGAATCACATTTTCTTTTACATCACATGAATGCCGAGTGTGTGTGTGTGTGTGTGTCGCCTACCTGGAGAACACATGGAACCAGGATGCACTATGGGAAGAAGGCAAGGGGCGGGCAATGTTCTGCCAAAGCCACTGGAAGGCAAGCCTGCAACCTTAGCCAAAAAAGCGTAACGGCTAAAGCTAACGCTCCGCCACCCGCGGTACGCAGGGAAAGAGACCGGAGGCTGTTTTTTGAATGGAAGTCAATGGATGAGAGGCTTCACTATGCTGATTAAACACCTTTTGTGGGGAAGGGAAATAATAGCTAATCATTTAATTAACAGACTGCCTGTTTGCCAATCTTCAGAATGTTTTACACTAAACAATACTTTCGTTGGGAACTATATGTAGATTTTAGCTTGATAAAAATGTATTTTTTTAAGAGAAGGCAGACTAGGGAATGTTGCAACTGATGTCACTGCCATTACATGATAGGCTGAGAGGTGAGCATGTGAATAAGTTAGCCGTTACGCTTTCTCCAATGGTAAGAGATACAGACCCTCTTATCTCCCTATTATATACAATCTCTGGTTCTGCTGGGAACCTTGGGTCCTGCCATCCATGTGGACCTAAGCATTGTTGCAGACCATGTACAACCTTTCATTGAAATGGTATTCCCTGGTGGCTGTGGCCTCTTTCAGCAGGAGAATGCTCCATGCCACAAATCAAAAATGGTTCAGGAATAGTTTGAGGAGCACAACAACGAGTTTGAGGTGTTGACTTGGCCTCCAAATTCCCCAGATCTCAATCCATCTGTGGGATGTGCTGAACAAACAAGTCAGAACCATGGAGGTCTCACCTCACAACTTACAGGACTTAAAGGATCTGCTGCTAACATCTTGGATACCACAGCACACACTTCAGGAGTCTCTAACTAAATAAATAAATAAAATTAATTTAACTTCCTACATAACTTTTCTCTTGTAGTTAAAACATTTGAACTATTCTGTGAGTCATTATTTAGAATCAGCTAAACATAATTATGGTTTTGTGGCACTGGCAACAATGTCACTGGAGCATTCATGCCAGTAAAGCATTAATATAATAATAGCTGAATGAGGAATCTTCACTCACTGGTGGAATGCTGTGAGGAGAGCTGCAGGCAGAGAGAGAGAGAGCACAAGATTGAAAAAATGGAAACAGAATGATGGAGATTGATGAAGTGAGTCCAAATGATTGCCAGTTGTCACCTAGACACAGACCCTGATGGACTAATCATACAGCATATGACAGTGGCATGAACACACACACACTTTAGCCCTGCTATGTTGTCTATGATAAGTGCACTCACAGACGTCAGATGGATGGTTATTAACTGTCGCTCTCACAGTCTACTGTCATTCCTTGTGTATACCTGGAGAATGACAATAAGCTCCAGGATTCAACTAATGACCACGACTCATGTAGGAAAAAGACAGGAATACACAGCTCAACACAACACGTCTGATCACGTCTAAATCCTTACTTGACCTTGTGAGTTTAACTCGCAGAGCAACTTCAAACTTTCCACTCCCCTTGGTTACTGTTGCTAGGTCTGAAAGAACATCCCATAGGACTTTGGTAAAATAAGCTCATTAACTGGTACAAATTTACCATGCAATAATTGTGAGATTGTTAATCAAAACAGACTCAAATGCTTATCACTGTCAACTCAGAAGCTAAAAAAAATAACCCAATTAAATAAAAAGTACATACACTTACCTTGGAGCATACATAGTTGCATTTATTACTATTATTATGTTCATTTGGGATTGATCATTAACAAACATCGTTACATCCTGCACAATTTTAAGATTTAAATAAGCAAATAAATAGCGTGCATCTCAGGGTTCACTGTATCACTATATAAGCGCCTTAGGAAATATATTTTTGGATTTTGTTTTTGGAAAATGTGTTAAATTACATGTAAAATTAAGCAGACACACAGCACAGGACTTCCTTTTGCATGTGTGATCAGCATGTCAGACAATATGGCGGATGACAACAGTTGCTAAGTTAAGAAATTATAAGTTAAGGCATTCCTTAGTACATTTTCAGACTTGAGCCGCGTTTCCACCGAAATTACCCGGAACAATTGTACCAGGAACTTTTCTCCCAGGAACTTTTTGTCCCCCCCAGACCTGTTGCCTTCTGCGTTTCCACGCGGTCTAAAGTACCGTGAAGATTAGGCTAATTTGTCCGGTGACGTAGTACTGCGCGCAACTGTTTCTTCCTGTCAGTGACGGACCGTAATCATTCTTGTGCGACAGAAAAAGCAGTATGGAGGAGATTCAAGGAATGCTGCTTCTGCTCATGGTGTATTGGTTTACTAAAGAAATAATGAACCAAACGGCAGAAAACAGACGAGCACTGATAGTAAAGCGTATACAGAAAGCTCGTAATTCTCGATATAAAATGAGACAACGTGTCTTATCAGCAATTGCCGACATCGACCGTGAGATGGCTGGGACGAACGCGCGCCATCGGGCAGAAAGAACAAGATTGGTAAGAAAACAATCAATCAAAATTATCCAGAGTTGTGAAGAATGTTATTATGGAATTTACTGCTGCGTGGAGTTGACCAATCAAATGCGGCATGAATCCGACCAATCAGCATGTTCAGCGCCTAGTCCCACCCCCGAAAGTTCCTGAACTTTGAAAAAGTACCACCTCGCCATCAGGGACTTTTCTGAGGGGGAAATTTTAACCGGAACTTTTTTTAGTTCCTGGTTCCTGCGGTGGAAACACACCGAGTACCAGCCCAAAGTCCCTAGTTCCTGGGTAAAGTTCCTGCGGTGGAAACGGGGCTCTGCAGATTGTTTGCTTGGTACCGAAACAGGGACTTAATTTGTACAGTGTTTCATTTTATGAAACATTGTAACAAACTGGGTTTGCATTTTACAAGGCAACATTTCAAAGCGTACCAAAATGTGTTTATGCAAAACATATGCGAGTACAACTGTCCTCTTATTGGTCAGAGTTTCCTCTGCATCATCCATCAAGATGATTTGACAAGTTCGCACTGCAAGCATATTGTGGCTTTATCTGTAGCTGCCGAGACACATGCAAACACTTATATGAATGTAGCCATCATTCCCGCCCTAACTGATAAATTACATATATTTAATATATAATGCAGTTAGAGCGGGAATCAAGGCTTCGTCGGGACAGCATTCTTGCAATGCATGGAGAAGAGCAAAATAACACAACATTTTAAGATGAAGAGACGCTCTTTGGTTTTCAGCTGAGATAACTAACATGCTCACTCATAGAAACAGACACTGCTGCTTTTTACATAACACATTTCCCGTGATGAATTATACCGCTTGGTTCATTGGTCCATTGGGTAAGATTGCTTTCTGACCTCAACTGAACCACCAAAGACTTTGTTGTCAATCGATCCGAGACCACCTCATTGGCCACCACACGATTGCCATGTTCATATATGCCTAAACGAACTGAAGTAAGGGAGAAAACGCACCAAGTTCCGAAACAATTTCTCCAAACGAGCCAGGTGTGAAAACACCCTTAGTAAAGAGTTGAAATCACAAAAGAGAAGTAGCAACAGATCTTGTCTTCTGTATTGTGATGTACACTCCAGTGAAGTGGATCAAAATAAAAGAAATTTAAAAAGTAGGAGCAAGACTTGGTTCCAACCATCATTAGCTGTGTTTACATGGACCCTAATAATCCATCTGTAATCGGACTAGTAGCAGTCGTAATAAAAAATACACATGTAACCACATCAATTTGAAATTTAAATTTAATTCGAATTGTAAGGGGTGGTTTAAACCTTTTCTAATCCGTTCAATAGGGCATGTAACCACTTGATTGGATTGAAAACTGAAACTGAAAGTTCTGTGCATGTGCAAAGATGTAAAAAATGGCATAAAGACATATGACAAAGAATGAGTTGTTGTTGTTGTTGAAATAGATTTCAAATGACTGTCATTTTAAAAATCTCCTTCCACTCATCTGTGAAGTGATGCAGGACAAAGTTGTCCCAAAAGATCAAATCCGATATGAAGCTTGAACATATAAATGCACTTAAAGCTTGTGACCATAGACTGTAAAAAAAAGATGGACAATGTTCACTCTCTTGAAGAGTGAAGCGGCCATTGTCCCAATATGGCGCTGACATCTTGCGCTGACTAGGGACCAGAGTCTGCCCAGTAGTGAGAGCTGCGGTATCAAGGTCCCCCCCACAGTCCCGCAGAGTCAATCGCAAGCAGACCGGTTAATACAGTTTACTGTAGAACAAATTATGTCAGTGTGAAATAAACAGTTATGGAAAATGTAGAAATTAAAGTTATTGCTCCAATCTCCCCCCAAAGATCCTGAAAAAAGATTGTTGGTGCCTCAGTTCGCTCAGAGAAGCTGTCAATCTCAGCTGTCAATCATGACATCACACTCCCGTTTTTATAGCATCAATAACTAAAACCAAACTTATTTAAAAAATGAACACTTGAACTTGCAGTGTGATAAAAACTATTAAATGACAGAAACCATCTTTGGAAAAAAATATTTGAAGTGTAGGCTAATTTAATTGTTTAGTTTGTCTCACATCCCATCAGATTACATGGAGAGGGTGGGGTTTATGACCTATACTGGGACGAGCCACCTGGGGGCGATCGGAACGTTTTGGCTTCACTTTTCAGGACTTGTGTGGCACACTTGCTTGTAACATAAATGTGCACATCAGCCCGATCACTTTATTTACATTCATGCAAACACTATGTTCGGATTCATCACTCGAAATGATTTCTTTCTGATTGAAACCAAAGGCGGCCATGTAAACGTAGCTATTGTTTGGATGGAGGTAGATCTGAATGTGACCTTGTAGCTGATGGTTATAAAGAGGTAGAGTTTAAATGGACTTAAAAATTAAACAAATGCATGAATGAAATGCTCTCAATAACATCAATATCATGCATTAAAAAAAATGGACTTCTGTTTCTAAAAAATCTATTTTTAGAGTTCAATCGAATTCTATTTTCTCTTGTAGAAAGACTAAATAACTAAAATAGAAAATGTACGAACTCCCACTCACTGCCTGGTTATGAAAGAATGATCTACTCTGAACATTTACTGAGCAATTTCTGAGGCAATTAGTTATCAAGATTGTATGTTAATTAGCCATTTTAATGTATATTTTCTGACCGCGTGGCTTCCAGACCATACTGCTTTTGTGCAAGGAGATATAAGACCAAGCATTGCAGCAGGTTATCAGTGGGCTTGGTCCAGCTCTCCTCATTTATGACACTGCTATATTTGCCAGCTTGGACATTGGGTTACAATGGTTATGGTCTGTGGTAGCAATTATAACTTCCTGTTCTGATGCTAAGAACAGCATGAACCCCAAAACATAGTTATAATCGCCAGCTAGAGAAAAATAAATCTAGTAGTTTATAGGCTGTAGAGTGTATAAAATGCAAGGAAGAATATTGCATAAACCTATTAAGCAGTAAACATTCACTAAAATAATCTGTAAAGCCCCATTATGCCTGAAAATTGTCACTGAATTATTATGCTAAAGTTTTGTAACCACAGCTGAAGAAAAAAAAAATGAAACGTTCACAGAGGCTACCTTCCCTAATCCCATTCTCTTCCTCCCCATCTCTCTTCACTCACTATGTCTTTCGCTCTCTCACTCTGTTGGTATCAGATCCACAAGGTGATGATCCGTTTCCAGTTCTTGCCAGACAGGAGTCTCCAGGAGGATATCCCTCTCATTACACACGCACACACACGCTGCAGATGCAGACACACAACACTCGACATCACTAGAACTCCCCCCAGGAGAACCTGACGAAAAAGGAGAGGAGATAACTGCTATGCTGAGACATATGAGGGAGGGATAGCAAGGACAAAAGAAAGGGTGAGTGAAGAAGAAAAGATGAGGAGAAAAACAAAGTTTAAAGTATTAGCTTTTTTATGCAAAAAATTTGTCATTCCTTATATTTTTTGTAGATTAAAAAAAATTCTAATCATGTACTGGTCGCTTATTTTGTCATGCTTGTTTTGATGGGTCAAAAGGCATAAAAAAAGGGGAAAAAAACATAAAAAGGTATATAAAAGTGGTCCAGACAACTTTTGTGCTATATTTCATGTCATCTGAAGTCAATCGAAAGGTTTGTGTGATGAACAGACTGATTTTTTTTATGGATGCCTCTAGAAAACTGAATTGCTATAACCACAGTCATTGACTTCAATCAGAGAACCTGAAAGGTACGATTCATGAAGCATAACCTGATATTGCTGAGTTCAGCATGTTCCTGGTTCAACATTTTTGTTGATGCTGGAACAACATTCAAATCAACCAATCAGATTTGAGGGACAAGTTTACAGATTATGTCAAGTTTAGGCTTAAAATCATGAATTGGTGCTTCTACATCAGTGTTTTTCCTCTATCATTTCCCTCTGATTTTTGGGATAACTTAGGGTTAGGGTTTAGGGGTAGAAATAGGATTAAGACTAAATTTTCAGACTAGAATGTTGTTCCAGGATCAACAAAATATGTTGACCCAGGAACGCATCTAACTATATATCAGGAAATATCAGGAAGTGCATCCGTGAACGAATCATTCAGACCGAACTGGATCAGATGACAACTGAAATCTGAATGAAATCTGAATGAAAGACTGAATCTGAATTGGACATCTTTAAGATAGCAATTGTATGGAGTTTGTTTATGATCATTGTGCTTTTGCATTAATTTTTTGTAACCATTTTTAAGCTCTGGTCCCCTTTGTAATTGCATTGCAAAAGAGTGTCTAGCACATTAATTAAAAAAAATTGTTTATTGGATAATCGATGCTTCTAGAAAACTGAATTGCTATAACCATAGTCATTGAATTGAACTAGAGAACCTGAAAGGTACGATCCGTGAACGAAGCATTCAGACTGAACTGGATCAGCTGACTCATTGCAAAGAACTGAAATCTGAATAAAATCTGAATGAAAGACTGAATCTGAATTGGACATCTCGATGTCTCTCATGAAAAGGAGTGCTAGTGTTAAAAAAAAAAAAAAAATCAGCCGGTTTCTTTAAGATAGCAATTGTATGGAGTATGTTTATGATCATTGTGCTTTTGCATTCATTTTTTGTAACCATTTTTAAGCTCTGGTCCCCTTTGTAATTGCATGGCAAAAGAGTGTCTAGCACATTAATTAAAAAAAAATTGTTTATTGGATAATCGATGCCTCTAGAAAACTGAATTGCTATAACCAGTCATTGAATTGAACCAGAGAACCTGAAAGGTACGATCCATGAACGAATCATTCAGACTGAACTGGATCAGCTGACTCATTGCAAAGAACTGAAACGGACATCTGAATCGGACATCTCTATGTCTCTCATGAAAAGGACTGCTTTAAGATAGCAATTGTATGGACTACGTTTATGAACATTATGCTTTTGCATTATTTTTTTTAACCTTTCTTTAAGCTCTGATCCCATTTGTAAATGTCAAAACATTTTATTTCATTATTTCAAAAAATATTTTGAGTTGCACAGAAGTAGTGATACAGGTTTGGATGGAAGGGCATGAGGGTGAGTAAAGGATGACAGAATTTTCACTATCCCTCTAAAAGGACAGAATAATCATAAATCGGGCTGAGAGGGTACCGGATAGACAATGAAATGAATGGAGAGGATGAAAAAGACCTGATAGAGAGAGAGAGAGAGAGAGAGAGAGAAAGCGAGAGAGAGAAAGAGGCAGAGAAAGTGCAAACAGAATTGTTCTCATCGTTCAGTTCTTGGCAGAACATTCCCTCAGGTTACGAGGGAGCCAGAAAAGAGAGGGAAACAGAGACTCACAGACACTAAAGCTAATATAATGTTTTGCTTTCTTTTGTTTTTATTGTCTGGCATTTTTCCCTTCCTCTTGTCTTTTCCTACTCTGAACACAAGCTGCACCTTTGACAGACATTGATTTTTGGAAGAACAGACAGATGAGACCCACTGTAGGAATGCAGCCAGGAAAGAGAGAGAGGAAAGGGATACAGGAGACAAGAGGGAAAGAGACGATTTCATTTGGTGAAAGCAAGACGGATCATCCAGAAGCAGAGGATCGTTAATGTTAGGCACCAGCGTATAAACACAAGGATAAGGAATAGGTCAACACTGAGGTGAAAGGTCAAACAAGGTCACCTCTGTTTATTTTGAAGTGACTATAAAGGGCATTTCGGGCTTCAAAACTGAAGCATCAGCTAGAAAAGGGGTCTTCAAGGCCAAGAATCCTTGGAGGATAGAGACTACGCAAGGACTCTGTTACAAACTGGATTTTAGTCAGGCCTATAACATATAGCGTATAGTATCACACAATTCATGAGTAAACATTACATATGATGCTAACAATGCTAACCTTTCAATATTGATGTACACAGTCATAAATTTGTACATTTATTATGTCGTACATTTGAACGTGGGAGGAACAATGAAACATTTAACAGAAATTTAGCTTTTTAACTGCAGCTTTTATTGAAGTTTAACTAATGCTGTATTTTCATGTAGAGCATATTTTCATTTTCAAATAAAAAATTAGAGATCAAAAAATAATTGGCAGACCCCTGCTGTACCACCATAGACCCCCTGCTGAAAACCTCCAAGACAGAATGTGCATACTCAGAATGGTTTTTACTGTTTGATACTGTAACTAGAGTTATACATTTTCTGAACAAAAAGTGAGAGGTGCTTATCTGTACAACGGTCTTAGTGTCACGTTAAAAAGAAATAAAATAAGATTTCAAGAACAAAAATGTCACTTTGATATTACTTTTCATTAAACTTTATTTTCATAATTTTACATCTTTAGTCTTGTAAAAAAAAAACATGACAATTTCAAAATATTATTACTCTGACCTCAGTGATTGCATAAAATATGATTCTCACAACATTATGGCTGTTTTTTTGTTTTTTAAACATAGCCCAAAATGTTGTTGTATGCTTGTGCAAAGCTCACAGCTAGCATGTTCTCTGTGGTTGTTTGTACGTTGCTATGTGGTTCTTAGGACGAGTGTTGGGCAAAGTTACTTTTAAAAGTAATGCATTACAATATTGCGTTATTCCCTAAAAAAATAACTAATTACGTTACTTTGTTACTTTTTATGGAAAGTAATGCATTGTTAAATTTGCATTATATTTCCTCACCTGGGCTGGGCTTGCTTGTTTGTTTGTTTAATAACAAAAAAAAAGTTATATTTTTAGCAAATGTAATGGTCCTTTCACAGCTGACGTGAAATGAATAAGTCTCACGCTGAAGGAAATTCAAATTCACGCCTGTACAGTAGAGGGTGCAGCTCAAACAAATCTTTCAGCTGTGCTGCCATTCTGGATCGCAGAAGAATAAGATGCATCAGATGTAAATTTAAAGGATTAGTTCACTTTCAAATAAAATTTCCTGATAATTTACTCACCCCTATGTCATCCAAGATGTCCATGTCCTTCTCTCTTCAGTCAAAAAGAAATTAAGGTTTTTGATGAAAACATTCCAGGATTTTTGCTAATGCAAGTATATAACAATTAGTTCAAACTTTGACCTGTGGAGGGCAGTAATACACTTAGCAGCGTCTACACTGCCAGAATTCTAATAGAGAAGAAGAAGAAGAGCGCTAGTTCAAGATGAGCATTTATGGTTAAAACGTATATAATTTTTAATTTTTTTTTTAGAAAATGAGCGATTGTTTCTCTAAATAAGATCCTTATTCCTCGTCTGGGATCGTGTAGAACGCTTTGAAGCTGCACTGAAACTGTAATTTTGACCTTCAACCGTTTGGAGGCCAATGAAGTCCACTATATGGAGAAAAATCCTGGAATGTTTTCATCAAAAACCTTCATTTCTTTTTGACTGAAGATAGAAGGACTTGGACATCTTGGATGATATGGGGGTGAGTAAATTATAAGGAACATTTCATTTGAAAGTGAACTAATCCTTTAAAAGTAATTTGTTACTTTTACTAGTTACTTGAAAGAAAGTAGTCTGATTACATTACTAATGTTACTTGTAATGTGCTACCCCCAACACTGCTTAGGACATCACTAGTTTACTTTGGTACCTCCTTCAATTCAAGCCTATGAGATTATATTAATATACTAAGATGATATATAATTTTGTAGTATTATATACTGTAATTGATGTTATGTTAATACCAGAGATTTATTGAAGAATATATGTTTTATCAGTCCAAGCATTTCTATCTTCTTTTTATTCAGCTACAGCGATAGCTAGATGCCTTTATTAGGGATTGTCCATATTAGGGATTTCCAGAAACGTCATAAGTTATATTACTTCTATGATGCATATTTGGACTTTCTGCATGAGGGCGCCCTCTGGCTTCCAGTATGATAGTGCTCAATAATGTTCACACTTCACACAACCACATTTTGGGTAAAAATATGAACAATAATACTTCTCTCTAAATAAATATTAAGTAAACATTTGATAATTCATATGTTTTTCTCCAGTGTAGTGTACTGAAGTGTTCCTTTCAAATGATTTATAGCTATAGGCAGCCTGTATGTTAACAGTTTTCCCATAAGTTTTTCTGTAAAATAAAAGTATTATTATTTTAATTATTATATTAATTTATTTTTTCTTAAATATTTTATTTTTATATTATAATAAATATTATATTTTTATTTATTACTATTGTAATAACACAAAATAGTGTTATTACAATAGTATTCATTTTTATGTTGTTTAATATTTAACATTTAGTAATGATAATATAAGTAAACAATAAGGTACAAGAGGCTGTGCTGTATCGTGAAGTAGTAAGCTTCAATGAACAATATCAATTGAGAACATACAGTTTACGTTGCTAAGAGTGGTTGCTAAGGGTGTTGTGTAGTGATACGCAGAACCCTTGGGTGAAGCGGTCATAGCCATGTATTATCATGACTAAAACAGATTATTATCAGAATCAAGGACAGGAACTAACCGTTTTTTAATTACTATTATTATTCATATTGATATACAAGCACAACATTTTATCTAAAAGGACAGAACTGATTTTATCGGTTTATATTCTCTACTTGTGATGTTCACCAACCAGGATAGGGTCCAAACATTTTTCAACAGCCCTTCTTTTGGCTACACATTATGTTTTGAAATACTGCAAGAAGCTGAATATTGTCCAAGTTTCTCATCTCTGAAGACCTCCTGAACCTGTTTCAACACTTTTTCTGCTCAAGCCCACCAGTTACTTTCAGAACTAAAAATAAATTAAGCTTCATACAATTGAGTGTGCCTTACCTGACAGCGACACACACCCATCCTGCCACTGTCATCTCAGGATCGATTATATGGCAATTCTCCATCAGCCCCTTCCTCTGATCTGCACACGCCTGGCCTGACACACAAAGAGCACAAATGTACCATTTCTGTTTATGCTCAATTGTCTTTTTTACACAAAAGTAGAGCAAGCACCTTACAGCTGTGGAGAAATCATAGTAATGAGTCCATCTGGATAGCAGACACAAGGCTGCAGGGTGAATAAGGACTGTGAAGTGTGTGCGAAAACATACACGATCAAGTATGTGCACACAAACAACAGCTATCAAACACTCATAGGTCTGCTCGAGAGCACACACTCAGTTATCAATCACAAACACGTCTGTAATAGTCCAGACAAACAAATGTCAGAGCTGACAGCAGCACGGTCAGGTTACTCATCCATCAGACAAATAATGCACTGCTTCACGGATCAGGTACCTGAACGAGAACCCTTCAATGGTTCCTGAAACTGGAACTCTACACACACACACACAAAACCATGCAAAATTTTGTCTGCATTAATTTTTCATCAAAAGTACAGTAAAAAAAAAAAACAAAAAAAAAAAAAAAAACCCAGTAATATGGCAAAATATTGTTACAACTGATTCCTATTTAAAACAACTTAATAAATATAATATATAAATGTAATCTATCTTTCTGTAACTAGACATTTGATTCATGACCAGGAACTGAGACATAGCCCTTGTGAAAATGTCCCCTCTGTGACCACTAGCCTAAATCTCCCATAAATACAGCATATATTGCACCGTTTAACCTTTACAATCTTGTTTTTTTGTCAAATGAATGACAGATTGCAGCCTAGAGAGAGACAGGAGACTTAAAGCACAAATTTGATTTCTATGTGCTGAAAAAGGGAACAGAAAAAACATATATAGCCTATCTGTTCTTTAAACCTACAAAACAGCCGGGTTCTTTAAAGAAAGAAAAAAAAACGACAGACTCTGCAGAGTAAAAATTAATCAGAGAAAGATGTCTAGTTTAATAACAGATTGATATAAAAGAGAGAAAAAAACTGACATGCATATAAAATACGAGTCTGACTGAGCTCTGTACAAGCAGATACAAGACACAACCCCTTCTTCACAAAGACCCAGAGGGAACTGAGACAGTTTTGCATAAGAAAGCAGAGCCAAAGCTCCCATGTGGCATTGACAGAGCGCCATCTGCTGGTGACAGCAAACAAACTATGGCCTCTATCAGTCATAGGTCCCATCTGCCACTGATTGATAGCAAGTGATTGGAAAGAAAGAAAGAAAGAAAGAAAGAAAGAAAGAAAGAAAGAAAGAAAGAAAGAAAGAGGCTGATTAACATATTTCCATTTTAATTTAAGTGTAGGCTATCCATTCCAAACAACTGTTTTTTCTCTCTTTTTTCATTATTGATTTTGAAATAATAATAGATATTGAAATTGATTACTTCTAGTGTTATAGTAGTATGCTGCATCAATAGGATCATCAGCGAAATAGAGTATTTTCCTTAAAACAAGTTCTTGAGAGTTTACTGCCTTCCTTATACAGGCTTTGGGTGACCCAGGTGTGCTGACAGGTTAATAAATTCATACTCAGAAACACCACCCTCTGCCCTCGCTGGGTCTCATTCACAAATATTTTCTTACTTGTGTGTATAAGCACATAAAGGTATTCTTACCTTCGTTTTTAATGTGTTATTACTTGGACGAAACATGGACGTCGCTTAGACCTCGAACTCCGAATGATTTTGTCTGGAACTGCCAGGGAGTTAAATGTAACTCTAGTGAGAGCTGAGTAAATGTCGATTATGTTATTGTTACTCAGTCGTTATCTAAAATAAGGATGGGTTGTTTTGCTGGCTGAAGCAAGAAGTTCCGGCCTTTGATTCTGATTGGTTGAGCCGCGTTCGAACATCGAAGCCGTTGTAAAATTTCTGAAAACATACAGCTGACCGCATTGCATAGGTATCGCTCATACTATGGCAAGCCGTTTTTGACTTTTATTCATTCTCAGGATATGAATTCTATATATCCACAATTCAATTCTTGATATCAGGAATTACATTTCCACTAGTAGCTAACAATGTTAATTCTTGATATCAACAATTCCAATTCTTGATATCTGTAATTGTATTTTCACTAGTGAAATGTCACCATATGCTGCCATTCAAATTCAATTGTTGATATCAAGAATTGTTTTCTTAATAGTTGAAATTCCAATTTCACATATCAGAAATACAGTTTTTACTAGTAAAAATCCTAATTTTTGATATTATTAATTACTTGTTACTAGTGCAAATATCTATTCTTGATATCAAGTTGAATTGCTAGTATATCAATAATTTGATTGTCACTAGTGACAATGTTAGTTTCTGATAATTGTTACTAGTAAAAATGTGAATTTTTGATAACAAGAATTAATTTGGCACTAGTAAAAAAAAAAAAAAAACACTTCTTGATATCAATAATTGAATTGCTACTAGTAAAAATGTTCATTTTTGATATCTGAAAATATATTTCTGATATCAATATAATTTCAGATATCTAAAATGGCTTTCTTACTAGTAATTACATGTAAGTTTTGTATTTCTGATATGTGAAATTGGAATTTCAACTAGTAAGAAATCAATTCTTGATATTAACAATTGAATTTGAATGGCATGGAGACATTTCACTAGTGAAAATACAATTACAGATATCAAGAATTTAGTTTTTACTAGTGAAAATGTAATTCCTGATTTCAAGAATTGAATTGTTGATATCAAGAATTTAATTGTTGATATCAAGAATTAACATTGTTACTAGTGGAAATGTAATTCCTGATATAAAAATTGCCATTGTTACTAGTGGAAATGTAATTCCTGATATCAAAAATTGCCATTGTTACTGGTGGAAATGCAATTCCTGATTAATTCCTGAATTAATATCCTGAGAATGAATAAAAGTCAAAACGGCTAGAAACTACTCTTAGCAAAGTAAACATATGTTTGTTCTCTACTGATTTTATTCATTGAAGCTTACTGTAGAAGAGTATGTAGAAGAGTATTGTGAAAGAGATATCGAGTGACCGAGAGTAATACCTGCATTCAAATTTAGCATTTTCCTTCAGGTCAGTCCTATGTTCATAATAAAAAAATTCAGTTTGAATGTCCGCTGTGATCTTGTCCTTTTAACACTTAATGGGTTTTTCCATGCCCTGCAGACACTGACAGTGCTAGTCAAGCATTTGTCTTTTGTGTCTTGTTCCGTGTTTACAACAAGTTTCAATATGAAAGTCTTTGCAACTGAGTGACTCGCTAATAAA